>NC_083651.1:8801885-9101885 GCF_963576545.1 Limanda limanda
ACTGTCCATCTAAGCTATGCTTAATTGATCTTGGACTAGAATTGGCTGAATATCTATCGATCAATGTAGACTCCCCAATGGTAATTTCTAAAAAGAGACTGGGTACAGTTTACCTATTTTATAGTATACCTTTTTTAGTGATTGTACAGAAATGAAAGGCCAGGATGTCTTACTCCAACTTGGTCAACATCCAACAGCTTTTGTCGAACTCGATTTTTTCGGAAAGGTTTAGTTTGCGTGGCTCGTTGGTCTAGGGGTATGATTCTCGCGTTGGGTGCGAGAGGTCCCGGGTTCAAATCCCGGACGAGCCCTTTGCCACATAGGCTCCAAACTGTACCTGAAGATGGACTGTCCATCTAAACATTACTTGATTTATCTAGGACTAGAATTGGGTGAAATTCTCTCAATCAATGTAGACCCCAATGGTTATCTCTAAAAAGAGACTGACAGAAAAATATAAAATCAATCAAACTAAGTCAACCTGTTTAGAGATATACAATGCAAATATCAATGTTCAGCGTTTAATGTTGCCGACATTGTGAGCAGGAGTCTTTGGGTATAGTATAACCTTTTTAGTGATTGTACAGAAATTAAAGGCCAGGATGTCTTACCCCAACTTGGTCAACATCCAACAGCGATTGCCAAACTCAATGCTTTCGTAAAGGTTCCTTTCACGTGGACTCTCCATCTTAGTTATACTTAATTGACCTAGGACTAGAATTGGGCTACATTCAATAGTTAAATGTAGACTCCCCAATGGTTATCTGAAAGGAGAGTTACATAAAAATCTCAACCAAATTTAGTCAGCCTTTTTAGAGATAAACAATGGAGAGATCAATATAGAGGGTTTAATGTTGACAACATTGTGAGCAGGATACTATAGGTATAGTATACCTATTTTAGTGATTGTACAGAAATAAAAGGCCAGGATGTCTTACTCCAACTTGGTCAACATCCAACAGCGATTGCCGAACTCGATTTTTTCGGAAAGGTTTAGTTTGCGTGGCTCGTTGGTCTAGGGGTATGATTCTCGCTTTGGGTGCGAGAGGTCCCGGGTTCAAATCCCGGACGAGCCCTTTGCCACATAGACTCCCAACTGTACCTGAAGGTGGACTGTCCATCTAAGCTATACTTAATTGATCTTGGACTAGAATTGGCTGAATATCTATCGATCAATGTAGACTCCCCAATGGTTATCTCTAAAAAGAGACTGGGTACAGTATACCTATCTTATAGTATACCTTTTTTAGTGATTGTGCAGAAATGAAAGGCCAGGATGTCTTACTCCAACTTGGTCAACATCCAACAGCGATTGCCAAACTCGATGCTTTCGTAAAGGTTCCTTTCACGTGGACTCTCCATCTTAGTTATACTTAATTGACCTAGGACTAGAATTGGGCTACATTCAATAGTTAAATGTAGACTCCCCAATGGTTATCTGAAAGGAGAGTTACATAAAAATCTCAACCAAATTTAGTCAGCCTTTTTAGAGATAAACAATGGAGAGATCAATATAGAGGGTTTAATGTTGACAACATTGTGAGCAGGATACTATAGGTATAGTATACCTATTTTAGTGATTGTACAGAAATAAAAGGCCAGGATGTCTTACTCCAACTTGGTCAACATCCAACAGCGATTGCCGAACTCGATTTTTTCGGAAAGGTTTAGTTTGCGTGGCTCGTTGGTCTAGGGGTATGATTCTCGCTTTGGGTGCGAGAGGTCCCGGGTTCAAATCCCGGACGAGCCCTTTGCCACATAGACTCCAAACAGTACCTGAAGGTGGACTGTCCATCTAAGCTATGCTTAATTGATCTTATACTAGAATTGGCTGAATATCTATCGATCAATGTAGACTCCCCAATGGTTATCTCTAAAAAGAGACTGGGTACAGTATACCTATCTTATAGTATACCTTTTTTAGTGATTGTACAGAAATGAAAGGCCAGGATGTCTTACTCCAACTTGGTCAACATCCAACAGCGATTGCCAAACTCGATGCTTTCGTAAAGGTTCCTTTCACGTGGACTCTCCATCTTAGCTATACTTAATTGACCTAGGACTAGAATTGGGCTACATTCAATAGTTAAATGTAGACTCCCCAATGGTTATTTCTAAAAAGAGACTGGGTACAGTTTACCTATTTTATAGTATACCTTTTTTAGTGATTGTACAGAAATGAAAAGCCAGGATGTCTTACTCCAACTTTGTCAACATCCAACAGCGATTGCCGAACTCGATTTTTTGGGTAAGGTTTTGTTTACGTGGCTCGTTGGTCTAGGGGTATGATTCTCGCTTCGGGTGCGAGAGGTCCCGGGTTCAAATTCCGGACGAGCCCTTTGCCACATAGACTCCAAACTGTACCTGAAGGTGGACTGTCCATCTAAGCTATGCTTAATTGATCTTGGACTAGAATTGGCTGAATATCTATCGATCAATGTAGACTCCCCAATGGTAATTTCTAAAAAGAGACTGGGTACAGTTTACCTATTTTATAGTATACCTTTTTTAGTGATTGTACAGAAATGAAAGGCCAGGATGTCTTACTCCAACTTGGTCAACATCCAACAGCTTTTGTCGAACTCGATTTTTTCGGAAAGGTTTAGTTTGCGTGGCTCGTTGGTCTAGGGGTATGATTCTCGCTTTGGGTGCGAGAGGTCCCGGGTTCAAATCCCGGACGAGCCCTTTGCCACATAGGCTCCAAACTGTACCTGAAGATGGACTGTCCATCTAAACATTACTTGATTTATCTAGGACTAGAATTGGGTGAAATTCTCTCAATCAATGTAGACCCCAATGGTTATCTCTAAAAAGAGACTGACAGAAAAATATAAAATCAATCAAACTAAGTCAACCTGTTTAGAGATATACAATGCAAATATCAATGTTCAGCGTTTAATGTTGCCGACATTGTGAGCAGGAGACTTTGGGTATAGTATAACCTTTTTAGTGATTGTACAGAAATTAAAGGCCAGGATGTCTTACCCCAACTTGGTCAACATCCAACAGCGATTGCCAAACTCGATGCTTTCGTAAAGGTTCCTTTCACGTGGACTCTCCATCTTAGTTATACTTAATTGACATAGGACTAGAATTGGGCTACATTCAATAGTTAAATGTAGACTCCCCAATGGTTATCTGAAAGGAGAGTTACATAAAAATCTCAACCAAATTTAGTCAGCCTTTTTAGAGATAAACAATGGAGAGATCAATATAGAGGGTTTAATGTTGACAACATTGTGAGCAGGATACTATAGGTATAGTATACCTATTTTAGTGATTGTACAGAAATAAAAGGCCAGGATGTCTTACTCCAACTTGGTCAACATCCAACAGCGATTGCCGAACTCGATTTTTTCGGAAAGGTTTAGTTTGCGTGGCTCGTTGGTCTAGGGGTATGATTCTCGCTTTGGGTGCGAGAGGTCCCGGGTTCAAATCCCGGACGAGCCCTTTGCCACATAGACTCCAAACAGTACCTGAAGGTGGACTGTCCATCTAAGCTATGCTTAATTGATCTTATACTAGAATTGGCTGAATATCTATCGATCAATGTAGACTCCCCAATGGTTATTTCTAAAAAGAGACTGGGTACAGTTTACCTATTTTATAGTATACCTTTTTTAGTGATTGTACAGAAATGAAAAGCCAGGATGTCTTACTCCAACTTTGTCAACATCCAACAGCGATTGCCGAACTCGATTTTTTGGGTAAGGTTTTGTTTACGTGGCTCGTTGGTCTAGGGGTATGATTCTCGCTTCGGGTGCGAGAGGTCCCGGGTTCAAATCCCGGACGAGCCCTTTGCCACATAGACTCCAAACTGTACCTGAAGGTGGACTGTCCATCTAAGCTATACTTAATTGATCTTGGACTAGAATTGGCTGAATATCTATCGATCAATGTAGACTCCCCAATGGTTATCTCTAAAAAGAGACTGGGTACAGTATACCTATCTTATAGTATACCTTTTTTAGTGATTGTACAGAAATTAAAGGCCAGGATGTCTTACCCCAACTTGGTCAACATCCAACAGCGATTGCCTAACTCGATGCTTTCGTAAAGGTTCCTTTCACATGGACTCTCCATCTTGGCTATACTTAATTTACCTAGGACTAGAATTGGGCTACATTCAATAGTTAAATGTAGACTCCCCAATGGTTATCTGAAAGGAGAGTTACATAAAAATCTCAACCAAATTTAGTCAGTCTTTTTAGAGATAAACAATGGAGAGATCAATATAGAGGGTTTAATGTTGACAACATTGTGAGCAGGATACTATAGGTATAGTATACCTATTTTAGTGATTGTACAGAAATGAAAGTCCAGGATGTCTTACTCCAACTTGGTCAAAATCCAACAGCGTTTGCCGAACTCGATTTTTTCGGACAGGTTTAGTTTGCGTGGCTCGTTGGTCTAGGGGTATGATTCTCGCTTTGGTTGCGAGATGTCCCGGGTTCAAATCCCGGACGACCCCTTTGCCACATAGACTCCAAACTGTACCTGAAGGTGGACTGTCCATCTAAGCTATGCTTAATTGATCTTATACTAGAATTGGCTGAATATCTATCGATCAATGTAGACTCCCCAATGGTTATTTCTAAAAAGAGACTGGGTACAGTTTACCTATTTTATAGTATACCTTTTTTAGTGATTGTACAGAAATGAAAAGCCAGGATGTCTTACTCCAACTTTGTCAACATCCAACAGCGATTGCCGAACTCGATTTTTTGGGTAAGGTTTTGTTTACGTTGCTCGTTGGTCTAGGGGTATGATTCTCGCTTCGGGTGCGAGAGGTCCCGGGTTCAAATCCCGGACGAGCCCTTTGCCACATAGACTCCAAACTGTACCTGAAGGTGGACTGTCCATCTAAGCTATACTTAATTGATCTTGGACTAGAATTGGCTGAATATCTATCGATCAATGTAGACTCCCCAATGGTTATCTCTAAAAAGAGACTGGGTACAGTATACCTATCTTATAGTATACCTTTTTTAGTGATTGTGCAGAAATGAAAGGCCAGGATGTCTTACTCCAACTTGGTCAACATCCAACAGCGATTGCCAAACTCGATGCTTTCGTAAAGGTTCCTTTCACGTGGACTCTCCATCTTAGATATACTTAATTGACCTAGGACTAGAATTGGGCTACATTCAATAGTTAAATATAGACTCCCCAATGGTTATCTGAAAGGAGAGTTACTTAAAAATCTCAACCAAATTTAGTCAGCCTTTTTAGAGATAAACAGTGGAGAGATCAATATAGAGGGTTTAATGTTGACAACATTGTGAGCAGGATACTATAGGTATAGTATACCTATTTTAGTGATTGTACAGAAATGAAAGGCCAGGATGTCTTACTCCAACTTGGTCAACATCCAACAGCGTTTGCCGAACTCGATTTTTTCGGAAAGGTTTAGTTTGTGTGGCTCGTTGGTCTAGGGGTATGATTTCGCTTTGGGTGCGAGAGGTCCCGGGTTCAAATCCAGGACGAGCCCTTTGCCACATAGACTCCAAACTGTACCTAAAGGTGGACTGTCCATCTAAGCTATACTTAATTGATTTAGGACTAGAATTGGCTGAACATCTATCGATCAATGTAGACTCCCCAATGGTTATCTCTTAAAAGAGACTGAGTACAGTATACCTATTTTATAGTATACCTTTTTTAGTGATTGTACAGAAATGAAAGGCCAGGATGTCTCACTCCAACTTGGTCAACATCCAACAGCGATTGCCCAACTCGATTTTTTGGGTAAGGTTTTGTATACGTGGCTCGTTGGTCTAGGGGTATGATTCTCGCTAAGGGTGCGAGAGGTCCCGGGTTCAAATCCCGGATGAGCCCTTTGCCACATAGACTCCAAACTGTACCTGAAGGTGGACTGTCCATCTAAGCTATACTTAATTGATCTTGGACTAGAATTTGCTGAATATCTATCGATCAATGTAGACTGCCCAATTGTTATCTCTAAAAAGAGACTGGGTACAGTATAGCTATCTTATAGTATACCTTTTTTAGTGATTGTACAGAAATGAAAGGCCAGGATGTCTTACTTCAACTTGGTCAACATCCAACAGCGATTGCCGAACTCGATTTTTTCAGTAAGGTTTTGTTTACGTGGCTCGTTGGTCTAGGGGTATGATTCTCGCTTAGGGTGCGAGAGGTCCCGGGTTCAAATCCCGGAAGAGCCCTTTGCCACATAGACTCCAAACTGTACCTGAATATGGACTATCCATCTAAGCTATACTTAATTGATCTAGGACAAGAATTGGCTGAACATCTATTGATCAATGTAGACCCCAATGGTTATCTCTAAAAAGAGACTGACAGAAAAATTTAAAATCAAACTAAGTCAACCTGTTTAGAGATATACAATGCAAATATCAATGTACAGCGTTTAATGTTGCCAACATTGTGAGCAAGAGACTTTGGGTATAGTATAACCTTTTTAGTGATTGTACAGAAATGAAAGGCCAGGATGTCTTGCTCCAACTTGGTCAACATCCAACAGCGTTTGGGAACTCGATTTTTTCGGAAAGGTTTAGTTTGTGTGGCTCGTTGGTCTAGGGGTATGATTCTCGCTTAGGGTGCGAGAGGTCCCGGGTTCAAATCCCGGACGAGCCCTTTGCCACATAGGCTCCAAACTGTACCTTAAGGTGGACTGTCCATCTAAGCTATACTTAATTGATCTAGGACTAGAATTGGCTGAACAGCTATTGATCAATGTAGACTCCCCAATGGTTATCTCTTAAAAGAGACTGAGTACAGTATACCTATTTTATAGTATACCTTTTTTAGTGATTGTACAGAAATGAAAGGCCAGGATGTCTCACTCCAACTTGGTCAACATCCAACAGCGATTGCCCAACTCGATTTTTTGGGTAAGGTTTTGTATACGTGGCTCGTTGGTCTAGGGGTATGATTCTCGCTTAGGGTGCGAGAGGTCCCGGGTTCAAATCCCGGATGAGCCCTTTGCCACATAGACTCCAAACTGTACCTGAAGGTGGACTGTCCATCTAAGCTATACTTAATTGATCTTGGACTAGAATTTGCTGAATATCTATCGATCAATGTAGACTGCCCAATTGTTATCTCTAAAAAGAGAATGGGTACAGTATAGCTATCTTATAGTATACCTTTTTTAGTGATTGTACAGAAATGAAAGGCCAGGATGTCTTACTTCAACTTGGTCAACATCCAACAGCGATTGCCGAACTCGATTTTTTCAGTAAGGTTTTGTTTACGTGGCTCGTTGGTCTAGGGGTATGATTCTCGCTTAGGGTGCGAGAGGTCCCGGGTTCAAATCCCGGACGAGCCCTTTGCCACATAGGCTCCAAACTGTACCTGAAGGTGGACTGTCCATCTAAGCTATACTTAATTGATCTAGGACTAGAATTGGCTGAACAGCTATTGATCAATGTAGACTCCCCAATGGTTATCTCTTAAAAGAGACTGAGTACAGTATACCTATTTTATAGTATACCTTTTTTAGTGATTGTACAGAAATGAAAGGCCAGGATGTCTCACTCCAACTTGGTCAACATCCAACAGCGATTGCCCAACTCGATTTTTTGGGTAAGGTTTTGTATACGTGGCTCGTTGGTCTAGGGGTATGATTCTCGCTTAGGGTGCGAGAGGTCCCGGGTTCAAATCCCGGATGAGCCCTTTGCCACATAGACTCCAAACTGTACCTGAAGGTGGACTGTCCATCTAAGCTATACTTAATTGATCTTGGACTAGAATTTGCTGAATATCTATCGATCAATGTAGACTGCCCAATTGTTATCTCTAAAAAGAGACTGGGTACAGTATAGCTATCTTATAGTATACCTTTTTTAGTGATTGTACAGAAATGAAAGGCCAGGATGTCTTACTTCAACTTGGTCAACATCCAACAGCGATTGCCGAACTCGATTTTTTCAGTAAGGTTTTGTTTACGTGGCTCGTTGGTCTAGGGGTATGATTCTCGCTTAGGGTGCGAGAGGTCCCGGGTTCAAATCCCGGAAGAGCCCTTTGCCACATAGACTCCAAACTGTACCTGAAGATGGACTATCCATCTAAGCTATACTTAATTGATCTAGGACTAGAATTGGCTGAACATCTATCGATCAATGTAGACTCCCCAATGGTTATCTCTTAAAAGAGACTGAGTACAGTATACCTATTTTATAGTATACCTTTTTTAGTGATTGTACAGAAATGAAAGGCCAGGATGTCTCACTCCAACTTGGTCAACATCCAACAGCGATTGCCGAACTCGATTTTTTGGGTAAGGTTTTGTTTACGTGGCTCGTTGGTCTAGGGGTATGGTTCTTGCTTAGGGTGCGAGAGGTCCCGGGTTCAAATCCCGGACGAGCCCTTTGCCACATAGACTCCAAACTGTACCTGAAGGTGGACTGTCCATCTAAGCTATGCTTAATTGATCTTGGACTAGAATTGGCTGAATATCTATCGATCAATGTAGACTCCCCAATGGTTATTTCTAAAAAGAGACTGGGTACAGTTTACCTATTTTATAGTATACCTTTTTTAGTGATTGTACAGAAATGAAAAGCCAGGATGTCTTACTCCAACTTTGTCAACATCCAACAGCGATTGCCGAACTCGATTTTTTGGGTAAGGTTTTGTTTACGTGGCTCGTTGGTCTAGGGGTATGATTCTCGCTTCGGGGGTGCGAGAGGTCCCGGGTTCAAATCCCGGACGAGCCCTTTGCCACATAGGCTCCAAACTGTACCTGAAGATGGACTATCCATCTAAACAATACTTGATTTATCTAGGACTAGAATTGGGTGAAATTCTCTCAATCAATGTAGACCCCAATGGTTATCTCTAAAAAGAGACTGACAGAAAAATTTAAAATCAAACTAAGTCAACCTGTTTAGAGATATACAATGCAAATATCAATGTACAGCGTTTAATGTTGCCAACATTGTGAGCAAGAGACTTTGGGTATAGTATAACCTTTTTAGTGATTGTACAGAAATGAAAGGCCAGGATGTCTTACTCTAACTTGGTCAACATCCAACACAATTGCCTAACTCGATTTTTTCGGTAAGGTTTTGTTTACGTGGCTCGTTGGTCTAGGGGTATGATTCTCGCTTAGGGTGCGAGAGGTCCCGGGTTCAAATTCTGGACGAGCCCTTTGCCACATAGGCTCCAAACTGTACCTGAAGATGGACTATCCATCTAAACAAAACTTGATTTATCTAGGACTAGATTTGGGTGAAATTCAATAGTTAAATGTAGACTCCCCAATGGTTATCTGAAAGGAGAGTTACATAAAAATCTCAACCATTTAGTCAGCCTTTTTAGAGATAAACAATGGAGAGATCAATATAGAGGGTTTAATGTTGACAACATTGTGAGCAGGATACTATAGGTATAGTATATCTATTTTAGTGATTGTACAGAAATGAAAGGCCAGGATGTCTTACTCCAACTTGGTCAACATCCAACAGCGTTTGCCGAACTCGATTTTTTCGGTAAGGTTTTGTTTACGTGGCTCGTTGGTCTAGGGGTATGATTCTCGCTTCGGGTGCGAGAGGTCCCGGTTTCAAATCCCGGACTAGCCCTTTGCCACATAGGCTCCAAACTGTACCTGAAGGTGGACTATCCATCTAAGCTATACTTAATTGATCTAGGACTAGAATTGGGTGAAATTCTCTCAATCAATGTAGACCCCAATGGTTATCTCTAAAAAGAGACTGACAGAAAAATTTTAAATCAAACTAAGTCAACCTGTTTAGAGATATACAATGCAAATATCAATGTACAGCGTTTAATGTTGCCAACATTGTGAGCAAGAGACTTTGGGTATAGTATAACCTTTTTTAGTGATTGTACAGAAATGAAAGGCCAGGATGTCTTACTCTAACTTGGTCAACATCCAACACAATTGCCGAACTCGATTTTTTTGGTAAGGTTTTGTTTACGTGGCTCGTTGGTCTAGGGGTATGATTCTCGCTTAGGGTGCGAGAGGTCCCGGGTTCAAATTCTGGACGAGCCCTTTGCCACATAGGCTCCAAACTGTACCTGGAAGTGGACTGTCCATCTAAGCTATACTTAATTGATCTTGGACTAGAATTGGCTGAATATCTTTCGATCAATGTAGACTCCCCAATGGTTATCTCTAAAAAGAGACTGGGTACAGTATACCTATCTTATAGTATACCTTTTTTAGTGATTGTACAGAAATGAAAGGCCAGGATGTCTTACTCCAACTTGGTCAACATCCAACAGCGTTTGCCGAACTCGATTTTTTCGGAAAGGTTTAGTTTACGTGGCTCGTTGGTCTAGGGGTATGATTCTCGCTTTGGGTGCGAGAGGTCCAGGGTTCAAATCCCAGACGAGCCCTTTGCAACATAGGCTCCAAACTGTACCTGAAGATGGACTATCCATCTAAACAATACTTGATTTATCTAGGACTAGAATTGGGTGAAATTCTCTCAATCAATGTAGACCCCAATGGTTATCTCTAAAAAGAGACTGACAGAAAAATATAAAATCAATCAAACTAAGTCAACCTGTTTAGAGATATACAATGCAAATATCAATGTTCAGCGTTTAATGTTGCCAACATTGTGAGCAGGAGACTTTGGGTATAGTATAACCTTTTTAGTGATTGTACAGAAATGAAAGGCCAGGATGTTTTACTCCAACTTGGTCAACATCCAACAGCGATTGCCGAACTCGATTTTTTCGGTAAAGTTTTGTTTACGTGGCTCGTTGGTCTAGGGGTATGATTCTCACTTTGGGTGCGAGAGGTCCAGGGTTCAAATCCCAGACGAGCCCTTTGCCACATAGACTCCAAACTGTTCCTGAAGGTGGACTGTCCATCTAAGCTATACTTAATTGATCTAGGACTAGAATTGGTTGAACATCTATCGATCAATGTAGACTCCCCAATGGTTATCTCTAGAAAGAGACTGGGTACAGTATACCTATCTTATAGTATACCTTTTTTAGTGATTGTACAGAAATGAAAGGCCAGGATGTCTTACTCCAACTTGGTCAACATCCAACAGCGATTGCCAAACTCGATGCTTTCGTAAAGGTTCCTTTCACGTGGACTCTCCATCTTAGCTATACTTAATTGACCTAGGACTAGAATTGGGCTACATTCAATAGTTAAATGTAGACTCCCCAATGGTTATCTCTCAAAATAGAATGACAGAAAAATCTAAAATCAAACTAAGTCAACCTGTTTAGAGATATACAATGCAAATATCAATATTCAGCGTTTAATTTTGCCAACATTGTGAGCAGGAGACTTTGGGTATAGTATACCTATTTTAGTGATTGTACATAAATGACAGGCCAGGATGCCTTACTCTAACTTGGTCAACATCCAACAGCGATTGCCGAACTCGATTTTTTTGGAAAGGTTTAGTTTGCGTGGCTCGTTGGTCTAGGGGTATGATTCTCGCTTTGGGTGCGAGAGGTCCCGGGTTCAAATCCCGGACGAGCCCTTTGCCAAATGTACTCCAAACTGTACCTGAAAGTGGACTGTCCATCTAAGCTATACTTAATTGATCTTGGACTAGAATTGGCTGAATATCTATCGATCAATGTAGACTCCAATGGTTATCTCTAAAAAGAGACTGACAGAAAAATATAAAATCAATCAAACTAAGTCAACCTGTTTAGAGATATACAATGCAAATATCAATGTTCAGCGTTTAATTTTGCCAACATTGTGTGCAGGAGACTTTGGGTATAGTATAACCTTTTTAGTGATTGTACAGAAATGAAAGGCCAGGATGTCTTACTCCAACTTGGTCAACATCCAACAGCGATTGCTGAACTCGATTTTTTCGGTAAGGTCTTGTTTACGTGGCTCGTTGGTCTAGGGGTATGATTCTCGCTTAGGGTGCGAGAGGTCCCGGGTTCAAATCCCGGACGAGCCCTTTGCAACATAGGCTCCAAACTGTATCTGAAGATGGACTATCCATCTAAACAATACTTGATTTATCTAGGACTAGAAGTGGGTGAAATTCTCTCAATCAATGTAGACCCCAATGGTTATCTCTAAAATGAGACTGACAGAAAAATATAAAATCAAACTAAGTCAACCTGTTTAGAGATATACAATGCAAATATCAATGTTCAGCGTTTAATGTTGCCAACATTGTGAGCAGGAGACTTTGGGTATAGTATAACCTTTTTAGTGATTGTACAGAAATGAAAGGCCAGGATGTCTTACTCCAACTTGGTCAACATCCAACAGAGATTGCCAAACTCGATGCTTTCGTAAAGGTTCCTTTCACGTGGACTCTCCATCTTAGCTATACTTAATTGACCTAGGACTAGAATTGGGCTACATTCAATAGTTAAATGTAGACTCCCCAATGGTTATCTCTAAAAATAGAATGACAGAAAAATCTAAAATCAAACTAAGTCAACCTGTTTAGAGATATACAATGCAAATATCAATATTCAGCGTTTAATTTTGCCAACATTGTGAGCAGGAGACTTTGGGTATAGTATACCTATTTTAGTGATTGTACATAAATGACAGGCCAGGATGACTTACTCCAACTTGGTCAACATCCAACAGCGATTGCCGAACTCGATACTCTCGGAAAGGTTCCTTTCACGTGGACTGTCACAAAACAATTACTCTGCAAATTAGAGGTGAGACTTAATGTAGCTAAAATTCTCATCAGCACCCACATGAGGGATGAATTAACTTCTGACTGAAAGGTTGTTCCTGCACACATCTTGAACTATAAACCATTTACACCCACTGAAACCCGTTAAAACCCACAGTTCCTCATCCAGGACCTACAGCTTCACACTGAAGATGGCAAATATTCATGAGCTCTACTCTCAAGGAGCTGTGTTTTAAATAAAATAAATAGATATTTAAAAAGGAAGGGAAAGAACAGTCCATCTATAATGTTATTGTCTTTTTTTCTTCATTTTAACATTTTCTAAGAAATGTCTGACATAAGAAAACTTTATTTTCTTCTACTTTCAAAGTAAAATACTCTGGTTTTATATAAGCAAACTCACCAGGACAGACAACATTTGATAAAATCTCCTCTGTCATCCTCAACATACCAACCTACCAGCTGTGCTGTGTCCAGACGAACACTCTGCAGGACAGAGGAAAGTCTTGGACCTGGAAAACAACCTGTGGTGCCTGAAACATCCCATCAAACAGAACAGCGTATACCTGCATGTTTCCATTAGAATAACACTGGTATCTAAAGATCCAAAGTGCAAGTAGAAACTATAATAATAGTCATATTATTGGCTCATGCATCACACAGCCGATGAGGAGTGCAGGAAATAGAAGAACCTAATTAAGGAGACAGTTACTATTTTGATCTTAATTGAGCAAATGTAATTAGACCAGTAGAATGCATACACACGTAAATTCAATCAATCTCCATCAAGTCCCACACTCTGAAAATCAGTCTGCTGAATGTGCTTGATTTTTTCATCAAGAGCCATGAAATATTTCCTTGGAAATGGGTAAAAATGTCCCAACAATAACAAGAGGGATAAAAGTCCTTGATCCGCACCAACATTTAATGCGTTCTTCCCTCACCAATACTGCATCCTTCTACCAAGTTCCATTGAAATCGCCTCAGTATATTTTTCGTAATCCTGTCGACAAACAAACAAACCAACCGCCAGACATGGGGGCAAACATAACCTCAGTGGCAGAGCTAAAAGAAAACACAGAGCACTCCAGCCACACGTCATTTTTTTATTTCAAAGAATATTTATAGGTTTGCTCTGTTACAAAAGCAGTTTTTTTAAAATCCTGGATAAAGAAACTTCTCCTGGAATATTTTAAATATACAGAATTATACATATCCAGCGGATTCTGAGACTAGAATTACTCGCCAAAGTTCTATCTGTGTCATTCCTTTGATTCTCTACAGAAAAACAAGGCATCCAGTGGTAAATAAATGTTTACAAAGCTAAGGTGCAATGTCAATGTCAAACCCAGGTATTTTACATCTAATATACAGTGCCTGTAATACGAGGCGCATAAAGGAAACAGACAGATCTGGATAAAAAATTATAACTACGGAGCGACTGCAACAGAATTGTAGATTCTATTAGATTCTATTTTTTGATGAAACAGAAGTTAAAAACATGACATCTCAGTTCTTTTTCTTCATATTAACAACAAACATTTTGTTCCATTTACATTTTGCCAGGACTTTTAAAGAAGGAGCAATTCTGAAATAGTGTAAATCCCACATGAACAATGCCTCAATATATATATCTATATAAATCAATGTAGGGGCAATGTCATTGACCGTTTAGGAACGCAAGTAGACAGCTTCTGCTAAAGGGAAGAGAGCCCACGGATGAGGACGAGCGGCAGAAGGGTAGTGACATAACAATCATGAACAGATGCAACATTTTATCAGATTAAAAAACACACAAAATGATCAACTACCTGTTTCTTAGTTCAACCTATAATCTGACCTTGCAAAAAAATCGGTGTCATTCCACAAGAGAAAGCCCCGACACGTACAAACATGCGAAAGACATAAATGTACACACGCACACAAAAATGTCTCTAACGCATTACAAGGCAGTGAGTTGATGGAAAAGCAACGTTTGAACCATTTGGACAAATATAACTGTTAACATAACAGATCTGTGCTGGTGAGGAGGAGGAGGAGAAATGAAGCACCAGGCTTTTTAATAACTGCAACCTGCGAGCGCCTGCGACTCGGCCCACAGATACAGTTATATGCTGACTTGACAGAAAGACGAGCTCTCGCATCACAATCCCAGAGTGTTTCGATCCCTAAGCGTCAGGATGAACTGTACCTGCCCGAGGATGAAGTCCGTGATGCGTTTAAAAACAAGATGGCGATTTAAAACTTAGAGAGAAGCAAAACCTTTAGGGCCGTGTTAATAAGCATGAAAACGCCATTTAGGTGTTCAATGGTGTTCGCTAGCATATGATGCATGTGGGTGAGGAGTGATGGATATTCAGTGTGTGGTGTTTCCAGTTGTATTGACTTTGCAAAGTTGTGTTTTAGCTCTGCTTGCACACCGTCTGTATGGGACGTTCAGCCGCACTTGTCCGTCACCTGTCTAATAAGACAGAAGACATGTGACAGAACAGACATGCATCAGTTTTGATCAATACATCCGAACCAGCCACGTGTGAGGGTCACTTTCAGAGCTGCAACCTGAGGGATACATTTGATTTCTTGTGTATTTTGTTCCCTCCTGATCTTGCTTGAGGCTGTAAGGGCTGCAAAAATAACTCAAGTGTTACAGCAGCACTCTGGCTGAAAACATCCAAATAGGCAGAGGACTAAAGCTGCAGCTAGCGCGTTGCTTTCGCTTCACAGCGGCCAGTGAGAAACAGTAGCACATGTTTACATTTAACTACATTAGTTTGAACATGGCCGGACCCTCTGTTACCACTGAGGAAGATGACATGCTGCCTGGACTCCGAGGAGAGAGGACTCAGTAATAGTATCGTGTTGGAGTAGCTCTGTTTTGTGTTTAACTGGGGATTGTGAAAAGCTTGTTTCCATAAAGCGAGATAACGTCTCGCTGACTGCACTGATGAGCAAAACCAACTCTTCTCCTGTGTCGACCTGTGATGTTTGTGAAAACCAGTGTCAGTCAACCCGGAAAAAGAAGTAGAAGAAGAAGAAACTCCTGGCGCCATCTTTAGCATCATATACAGCAGCCGAGTGCAGACTCAGTTACACAGCAGACCTGCATCACACACCTCAGTTACTTCAACCTTCCCAGGGTGTGTTCAATCCAGCTTGACAGGAATGGTCCTAAAGCAGCTATCACACACACATACACACAAACATAAACACACACATACAAACGCACACTGTAAGCCAAATGAACACACAGCCAGCAGCTGAAATATCTGAGGTGGGTATGAATCTCAGGTCTGCGATCACTGGAGTTTTACAGCAGCGGCTGTTGATAATACGTCGTCTGCTGCTGCTGCGGAGCCTGGTGAAGAGGAGCAGCCACAGGATAGGACACGGGAGGCATGCCCGAGTTGTGATAGGTCGGTATGTCCATGGCCACGCCCCCCTGAGGAGGGTAAGAAGCTCCCACGGCTTGGTTCATGTACTGAGTGTTCATGCCACCGCTGCAAAGGAAATACAGAGTTGACACTTAGTTGCAATAGAAAATATATGAAAACAGTGAGCAACTAAATCTTTGTAACGTGGACATACTATGATAAAAGGGATTGAAAATTATCCAAAATGCAAATCATAGAACATCTAAAATCTATAATCTCTCAGATTATATAATATCTTGTTATGTCTGGTTAATGCTGTGGTTCTGAGCCACATGACGGGACACATGTCAGTCTTTGTCTTTGGAGTGTCTCTGCTCTGAGAGCCGTACAGATCTTCGGTTCATTATGTTCTCTTACCTCATGTAGGGAGGCTGAGCCACTTGGCAGTTGGGCGGTGCTGAGACATTGGGGGGCAGTGAATGCAGAGGTGCGGGTTGGTCGCTGTGGAGGTTGTAAGGCTGTGGGGCAGGAACCTGGGACATCCCTGGAGGCAGGTAGGGGCCGTTGTTTGGTCCGAGGTAGCCCTGAGCAAACAAGAGGGAACATAGGTCTGAGAATTACCAACATGTCTACTGAGAGCTCTCCTAACAAGAAATATGCATTCAGTATGTATACAATTTTAACACTACATTATTCAGTTACTTCAGAGCCCAAAACAACTGCAGGAAGTCACTCAGAAATAATCTGAAACATTTTTTAAAACGCAAAAACTTAATGTTCTCTTCCTCTGACGATGGGCTGACAAAAGTGATACTGATAAAAGAGAAGTCTGTCACTGAATGTCTGGCTGCTGGAAGTTAAATACAAAATGTATCTATTTATAAATCACCATTATTAGATGAATTAAGTGAACAGTGTTCCGGTGAGTCAGCTAGTTTTGCTGTGTTACTTTTCATACCTTCAAAAGTTGCAAGAAAAGCCCAATAGCTGATTTTGGAGTTTATATAAATAGTACCAGGATTTCATCTCAGTAACTTCAAGTGAAACAGAATGTGTGTCAGTGCAGGTGTGAGAACAAGCTGACGTCAGTTTTACTTTGCTGTGCAGACACAAAAAAAGATGAAGGAGGGTGAAAAATTAGCAGCACTCTGTTGTAGGTCTGTCCACTGAAGTGGACATCTTTCCAAATCTCAGGGGGGGAGACAGTGACATAAATAACTACAGAAAACAGCCTCTGCCCAGAAAAGCCAGGCAGCCTGCAACTCTCCAGAGAGGAAGAAAAGAAAAGGCTGACTGAATGTCACACTATCAGTCAGGGATGCAAAACCAACCATTTCACTGGACAAACACAAAATACTTGACTATGGGATGTAAGAAAACATGGGAGAAATTATTTTTAAAAGGACTGCTGTTCTGTATCATAGTCCTTTACATTAGTCCTCTGTTATGTCCACGAAAACCCACAGCTGTGGGTGTCTACACAGTGCCAACACTCAAAAGATTATATTTTTATTAATGCAAAGGTTTTCAAACAAACATCTCTTTACCACAGAAACTGTACGGCTCTTAATGTTCTAAACTGTGAGTCAACATTGACTGAATCCACTCGTTAATTATGTAAGACTTCCCTGCTGCTTTCTAGTGATTCAGCTGCTTCACTGGAGAGACAGAGAGAGACAGAGAGAGAGAGAGACAGAGAGACAGAGAGAGAGAGAGAGCGAGAGAGAGAGAGCGAGAGAGAGAGAGAGAGAGAGAGAGAGAGAGAGAGAGAGAGAGAGAGAGAGAGAGAGAGAGAGAGAGAGAGAGAAAACAGCAACAAGGATCCTAATCGATTTGTTTTGTTGACCAAGCATAACTGAATTGAGGGAAATTAGGCCTCAATTCACCATCATGTGCAAGAGCGACGTGTCATTCAGACCGAAGACTTCATTTCCTACAGCTTCTGGCCTTCGAAACAGTGACTCTATCAATACGTTAAATAAATGTTACAGTGGAACTTTAACTGACCTGCATGGGCACAGCTGGGCCGGTTGGTGCGTACTGCGGCTGCATCTTGGAGTAGGGTGAGTAGAATGGAGCCTCGTTCATGAGCTTGTTGTAAAGCTCCAGAGCCTCCAAAACTTTCACATTCAACTCTGACAACTCTGAGTGTTTCCTGCAATACACAGAGACAGAGATGTACATTATATCACATGAATGCACATCTTTTCCACATAGTTTCTTCTGTGAAACAAAAGTTTTGATTTGGGAAATATATTGAGAAACATATACGATGAAGCAGATATGTCTGTGAAAGGCAAATATAGGCGTCGCTCTATTAGATAATCTCAGTCACCCAGCTGGGATTAACACATCAGTAGAGATTGTTCTGATAAACATAAATATTTCACATCTTTCTTCACAGTACCTGTCAATCTCCTCCAGCTGCTCATCAATCATTGGGTTCATCTGTTCACACGCTCCTGTTCAATCAGATATTCACAGTGAGAGAAGGAGGGAACAAGTTAGAAAGAAACTGTGTGGATCAGACTCTCTGCAGTCGTCACTGGCACCGACACTAGATTTTACAACAGCATTGAGTTTTATACCCTCCAGCTGGATCAGCTCTTGGGTGTCAGGAGTCAGATTCGCAGGATCTGCATTCTGCAGCAGTGCCAGCGTTCTGTCCATAATTCCCTGCAGAATAAAGAGAGCATGTTTGGGTTAGCAGAGCTCAACTGAACTTTAAATGTAAATTTACGTCCAATCAGGAAATGTCGTACCTCATCTATGAAGACAGGCTCAGGCTCAACTTTGGTTTCCTGGCTCAGCTCTTCAACACTGGCAGTTTTTTCAACATAAGCCACTGCAGAGAAAAAATATCAGGTTCGGTCAACTGTTCTTAAAATAGTTTCTTCCAGTTCAAATCATGAATGATTCCAAAAGAGACAAAAAGAAGGCGTTACAACCGGTAGGTTTCATTTTACGCTTCTGTAAATATACTGACCTGTCTCCGGTTCAGCATTCAGATTAGTTGAGACAAAGTTGGAAGGGAAGAGGCCGACTCCTCTATGGTTCTCTCCTTTCCACCAGTTTGGATCACTGGCAACAAAAGCATAAAACAGGCCTGAGCTTCAAAGAGTGAGTCACACTGAGCGTCTGGCGAAGGTTCACGCCGATCAAAGACAGCACAATGTAAAAAGGGGGATTAAATAAAAAAAGAATTTTCACCTCATGGTGTCTGCTACAGCTCTGCTCAAATCATTCGCAGTTTGGTTATATTATATAAAGTTTTATTCAGAGTATTACAATTTTACATAGGTGTTGCTGGCTTTATTTGAGGAGCAAACTCTTTTCTGGCCATTTAATAAAGCTACAGTATGTAGAGCAAATTTACAAATGCCTGTAAATCAAGAAATGAGTGTGAAGTGGCTTCATAAAAAAGTTTATCGTACAGCTGCAAAATTGGACAGGATATAGCAAAGTTACTACAATTGACAGCCATGCTTTAATATCACGCCTTTGAATAACAATGATCAGAAAGTCTACATCATCTATAAACAGTAAAGATATTAAATTGGTAGTTTGAGGACAAAGAACAGTTGGTTCTTGATCAAACGTGTTATGAAACTTTACCTGTCATCCAAAACCAGAATAACTTCTCCAGCTTTGAAGGTCAACTCATTATCTTCAGCCGCTTCAAAGTCGTACAGGGCGCGCACCTTCCGGGCCTCCTGCCCCCCTCCACCATTGGCGTAGCTTGGGGGGTCGGAGGTCACGGCAAGGGGGCGTGTCTCCACCTGCTGCTTCTGCTCCTGCAAGGACAACTCGATGGCTGGAGGAGGTCAGGGGCAACAGAAGAGAAGTGCAAAGGAGAGGAGGGTATTTATCCGATGTCCAAACACTTGAGCTATGTCCAGACAAAGGACTCATGAATTTACACTACTCTACGGTGAATAAAAGGAATATTGGTACTAAGTGAAGTCTTGCAAATAAAGTATAGTGGCTGTAAAATATGTATTTGTGGAAGAAAATTATGCTCAGATGTGTTTGACAAAAGGTGTGTGTTGTGACATCTCACTTTACCTTTAGCCAGGTCGTCATCATTAGATGCTTTGCTTACAGCAGGTGTGCTGACCTTTGTTGTCGACCCCTGTGGTAAATAAAGACAGATAAGGTCAGGTCTCTGTGTGTGTGAATGTGTGTGTGCACACCAGCATGTACACAATATGCAGGAGAGAGAGAGAGTGACAGTGAAGCACTTAGGGACTAGAAGTGAAAAAGACATTTCTGTTGGCTGTGATGCCATCTGCAGGCAATGTTGGGAATTACATGTTGGTCGGATTGGGGGCTCAGAAACCTTTCTCACAGCTGACTCACTATTTTGTATCCAAAACAATACAATGGCTCCCATAAACATGTGAATCAAGTTCCCTAAAACAAATGCTAAAAATCTGAGTGGTACAGACCACCAGAAAATACTCACATTTGTATGCTTCATATGATGAGGATAGGTAAGGCTTTCAGTGAAACGTGCGAGGGAGCAAGTGAGAGTAAATCCACATGTTTGTAGAGTAACCTGATATGTATTTGAACAGTATCTTAAATACATTTATACAAACAGTAAAAGTAGTAGTTACCAGGTGAAAACACTTCTTCATCCAAAAACAGACATTCATCCATGTCCGTTTTATAATATATATACAAATAACCATTTTACATAACTCATTTTTGTAACTAAAGAGAGTGTTTAAACCTCTGTAGGAAACCCACAGCATTCTGAGCATGAAAACAGGGTGAGGTTTTCATTCCATCTCAAAGTAACACACACAACTGCCCACACCTTCAACTAGTAGAACGTGTAGCAAGAACACTAAATGCAACGTGCGCGGACAGGCACCAGGAAACTTGTTCGATTAGTTGGTATCATGTGGCTGTTTCCCAGCGGGCAGAAAATTAAGCTGCATCCGATCTAAAAATGACCTGAGAGCTAAAAGGTAAATAATAGGAAGCCTAAGCACAGCATGATACAGACGACCTGCTGCTGTTTATTGAATGGCTCATTCAGATGAAATGTCATACCTGCTGCCTCATGTGCCACCTGCTCTTCATTAAAGGAGCTTTCTCAACTCTGCGCTCCCAATATACAGCTCAGTCACTACTGAGGCAAAGAGCAGCACAGCAATGAGGAGGAGAAAACCAGTTCAATTTCATATTATTCCTTAGCTTTCTCTTTCTACTGGAAATGTATCTAACGTATCAGTTTAACCATGAACCCCATTCTCCTCCATGACCGGTTCTCTCTTTTATTAACACATGGAACTTGTTTATTTGCCCTTCAAGAGGGAATCAGTGCTTCTGAGTGTTAGGAACTGCGTTTATTACAAAGTCCCAGTGCACTGTCCTTCACATATGAGAAAAACAAAGTATGTATTGTGACATAAAGTAGACACAATATGTGTTTATGATTTACTTATTAATAAGCAAACTTACTTATTAACTTATTTCACTCTTAAAATACAACTACTGAAAGTCACGTAACAGCTTCCGACTATTCATTGTCTAAAGAAGCAAAGCCCTTGGTCAACAACCCAGAACAAAAGGTTTCAAGCGTTTACTGTATAACAGATAACAGTTAGTGGGTCAGCTGTTTTATGACAATATGAGGACAAATTCCAACTCAACCCTTGACACATGAAGTTGATAGCTAATAAAATCACAAAGACATCAGAGGAGGAAGAAGACAGAATCCAGTTCACTATGACCACAAAGTCCTGATCCTGGGTCAGACACAGACACAGTCACATATGTATACCCACAGAATTATGTGAAATATGTGAGCAGGAAATTCCACTGTAAGCTTGGACAGATCAAACTCAGACAGACCAGCTGGTCTGCAGTGAAACCAGAAATAACAACCTCAGGCTAGACAGAAAGGATCCACACACTTATTTTGATATTGTGTTACATGGACTGTAACTATAATTAGACGTTCAAATTCGACTCCAAACAAGGTAATTTATACCAAGTTTTAAGTATAAAAGTCCACCAGAAGTTGCTAAGCTAGTGAACATTAGCATTTCCAACGGTCCCTGAATGCACCTCGTCGGAAGCTATCAGCAGACATTTACAGTAAATACACGGCGGAAATGACCTCATTGAAAATAAATGTCGGCGCTTTCAGACACTTGGATGACACCCCGGGAGCAGTGTGGAGGCATGTTATGTTTATCTGTTGTTTTATTATGTCAATTACAATAAATGTCTTATACGGTTATGTTTCAGTGGATATGTTGCAAGACTAAATTAATGATGAAGGTAAGCTGGCATTTGATTTGTAATTGCTTTGTGTAATGTTCTTAAAAAGCGATATTCTATATTATATCAACATACCTGTGAGGATGATGAGGGGAAAGTGATGCCATCGTCTTTCAGAGACTTGATGGTGGCGCCGATGAGGCTGAGCTGTGGATCCTTCTGGAAGACGTCTGCCCACTCCACCATCATAGCCTTTAGCTTTTCACACACCTTCGGGTGAGCCTACGAGGGACACGCACAAGAACAGCTGTGTTACTCTCTCCTGTGTTTTTCTCCGGGCTCTAACCGAGTTAATGACTTAACTGAAATGCTGCTGATCGAAGTTATGTTCCTGCAACTGTTAACTTTCTTCACAGTGTGAGGAAGGACGTATGTGACGAGATATGGTTGAAAAGTAGGAATAGAGGAACATACCCTGCCCAGCACGGTCCGTACTTCAGTGGCAAACTCCCTTGAACATATTTCCAAGTGGAATATTTTGCCACAGTTCGACACACAGGCTCCCAGCAACTGCAAGAGAAGATTTAACAGCTGTTTATATGCAAGAAAAAGATGGTTTTTCAATTTAATTCCAACAAGGAAAAAGGATTATTCTACCACTCATTAGTGAATTATTCAGAGCACATATTAATGGCTGGTGGAGCTTTTGTAATTATAAATGGTTCCAATGACAAAAGCTCCTCAATTGTCTCAATGAATGAGCACAGGAATCTAAAAATAGCAAAGAGCATATTCGCTCATGATGACTCAGACAGAGAAACAGCTCCCTTAGTCCTCATCTGAGTTGAATCCTCCAGGTGTAAGACGTTACACTTTCATGTACGGCTTGAATGGTGGAAATATTGGATAAAATGCAGTTTATCTGCATGTCAACCTATTAGTCAACACCTACTTTATAAGCCTAAATGGAAAAGAAGGTTTGACCCTCCTCACATCTGGTGAACTTCTGCAGATACAAGAACCTCTTGGTTGTTTGTCTCAACGAAACGATCAAGTTGTAGGAAAAAAGGATCATAGTTTCACATTCTATCTGTGATTTATGTTGATAAATTATGATAAGAAAGAGTTTTTGACGAACAATACGAACAGTGAAATTGACCTTTGACCTTTTGGATATAAAATGTTAAAACCTCATCAGTTCATCTATTTAGACATCTGGTAATTTGTCATAAATAGGTGCATTCATTTTTGAGTCACGGCTAAAAAACTTGTTTTTTTGTGAGGTCAGGGTGAACTTTGAAGCCCCGGTCTAATCACTTCATCCTTGAGTTGATGGATGCCGACCAAAATATATAATATCCATCGCCAACGTGGTTTGTTATAGCCATGGTACTGTACATTAACGCCTGGACATACGTTTTAACCCTGGTAGGGTGACAATTATTGTGTCAATTGTTGCTTTTCTGAAGCACTTTGACATCTATATATTTTGTAATTTTTGAGACAATATTCTCAGTCTGTGAAGCAGAGAGCGAGCAGACTCACATTGACGGCCTGCATGGAAACATGAGGGACTTTGTGATTGATTCTCTTCACGATGCATCTCAAGCTGTCCTTTGGTCTGGAACAGATGAAAACAGGACGGAATGCATCGTTAGTACAGGAACTACAACAGAGCACAGAGATGTTCCTGCCCAGCACATGATCTGATAATATGCAAACTCAAAGTCCAATGCAAATGTGCTGTTCTTAAATAAGCAGCTCTTTCAACGACAGTGCTGTGCTTGTTATTTAGTTCCGTTCTTTTTTAGCTCACCCATTGGCTGTCGTCCCGATCTTGTCGCAGATGTCCATAATCAGGCCCCAGTCATCTGTTGTGTTGTTTTCATTGGTTGCCTTCTCTGGAAATATATCAAACAGAAGCACATATGTTCCTGTGAGAAAATATCTCTGCTGGCATCGTGGCTGTTTGTCTTCAAACATAATGTGTTCATGGGCAGACATGCCAAGTGTTAAAGTAATGAATAGCTGCCATGTTTTAGAACGGGCTAATGTACTGAAGTCCGTCAGCATTTCACAACTGGGTTCCAGATCTTATTAACATTTTTTAATGCCGATTTGGTCAAATGAGAAACCTATTGCACTCAAACTTTAGGTGTCTTGAATCCTAATTAAGGGCATTAACAAACTAACTAACTAGATTAAGGCCACATCTTCCTTAATAAAGGCCCCAGAGAAATGGTTCTTATAATGTTCAAAGCTCCTTTCCAGCTCTGTATTTATTTAAACTGTGTAGTATCTTCAAAAAATATGTATTTTCCCATAAGTTAGTTAATGTCATTAAGACCTATAGACAGTTTTGTGTGGTTTTTGAGTCGATGTTGGGATATTTTTACTTTTCTCTGTTTTATTGTGTGAACCTGACCTGAGTCAAGATTTTAAACCACACAGATCTTAACGCATGTCATCTTGTGATCACTTTATTAGGTGCAAGGCTTAACAGCTGCTACACTTATTAAAATGCACTAGTGCTATTTTCCCATAACATTTACTTTTGTAATGTTACACAAATGTGTATTAGTCAGGTAATTAGTCAGGTATTTTGTCAGGTAAAGAACCAACTGCTGCTTTGTAACATGTTAGCATGAAATCATTCAAACAGACATTTCTAGCTCATATTAAAATGGCACGAGACTCATCCTCACTCTGTATCAGTCAACTAAGCATTACAGTATTGTCTCGGGATCTAACAACTCTGGTGTTAAAGGGATGTGTAGGACAATGGCCTATAGGAATTTGGAATGACGTTTTATTCACACTGACAAGTATCCTTCATCGCTCATTAATCTGAAGAGTATTTCCTGACTTGTTCCGACAATAAAATATTAGATAATATTGGTATTGTAAATCCTTGAAGACCAGCATAACATTTTTAAGATTTAAATTGCTTGTTTTTAACGTTTAAAACCCTCAGATATTCACAGAACTACAAACCAAACAAACATAAACGACTCATTATCAATATAGTTGATTAATTTCCTCCCATCTGACCCAAATCCTTCAAACTTCCATCTGTAACTTGTGATGTTGTTCATGATCAATTAATCTGCTGGTCCTTTTCTCATGAAATTGGTTAATCGTTAAAAGATTGTAATCCTAACATCTTGGGGGTTTGGATTAATTTAATATAGTCGATTATTTCTGTCTCTGACTATTTAACAGATATGACGTGATCTGTAGGTCAGGTGATCCAGTACATGAGCCCAGTCACTGTTTACATGAATCAGCCTTAAAGTTACGAATCAGTAGTTTATCCTGGTAAAAATCACTGATCGATACATATATCGGAAAACAATGGCGACCTGTCAGCTGGTGAAAGACACATGAACAAAGTGAACCTTGTGGATTTACGGATGTTGTTGTGGCTTAAACACTGAGTAAACCGACGCTAGGCTAAGCTAATGTTAGCTCCCGTCGCTAGCTTCCCTCTGACACAGAGAAAAGCACAAAGAAGAAACAGCTTCACTCACCGACATCTTGGTCAAACGGGTTTTGGGAAAACAAAGGCATGATGACAACTTAAAAACGGAGTCGGATAGCTCGACGAGACGAAATGTTTTGCTGCGCAGACTTGACGTTTCACCTAAATAAATAATTTCTCTTCCTTGTCCATTAAACTCGCACCAGTTGCTCTTCCGGTAACTCGGCTGCCTTCAACGATGCCTGAACAAAAAAAAAGTAAAAGACGGAAGAAGAACATTTTTGTTTTCATACGTTTGGTGTTTAAATGTTTTACATATTATTTTGATTTAGAAAAACTACAGCACTTTTATTAATTTATAAATTTTGTTTATCAGTAAATACTTAGTAATTTAGTATTTTGTCTTTATATGTACAAAATAAATACTGGCATCTAGCGGCAGAAAAGAGGAACATCAGCGCATAAAGATTTCTTCTCTACCATAGTACATCAAACTCAAAAAGAATCAATGTCTACACATAATTTTTTCTCATTTATACTGACTATAATCTTAATTTTCTATATAATCTTTTTGTTTTACTTCCATTTTCCTCTGCTCTGCTTCATCTATCTATCTATCTATCTATCTATCTATCTATCTATCTATCTATCTATCTATCTATCTATCTATCTATCTATCTATCTATCTATCTATCTATCTATCTATCTATCTATCTATCTATCTATCTATCTATCATTACTGTTATATTTATAGTGTTTTATATATTATTTAGGATATATATAATTATGATATATATAATTATATAATGCTATTATAATATTTTTTTATTTGGTATATATATATTTATATACTCAATAAAAATACTAAATAAAAAATATTAAATCGAGTTATTTTTTTATTAATGGTGGATTTTCATTGTCATATTTCAGTGACAGCGTCAGAAAGCGGAGGCGGAACTACGGAGAGGGGAGCCATCTGTCCCCGTGACGGCACTTCCGGGTGTGTGCCTGCTTCCTGTGAGTCGGTGAACCCGACAGGCAGTCGCTGTTGTCCGGGACCAAGCACCGTCGAGGGTCGCAGTCATGTCGGCAGCTGCTGCGGGGACCAAGGCAGCCCACGGGGATGTGGCCCCGAAGAAGAAGAGGGGCCCCGGCGCCCTGGCCACGGCCTACCTGGTCATTTACAACGTTGTTATGACAGCGGGGTATGTAGCGTGTGTCCTCATGCTAACATGGCTCTAGTGTGTGTGTATGTGTGTGTGTGTGTGTGTCTATGTGTGTTGCTTTTGAACAAGACGAGACTAAATGGCTGAACGATTTTCCTTTTCGAACTTTTCAGATTTGATGTTTGATTACGAATGTGCTTGTTTGATGCATATATTATTAGCATGAACAGTGCTAGCATGCTGTGTAGTGAAGTCACTTTGAATTAGCTGACGAACGGCTCACACAGATTAACGCTGATGAGCGTCAGACAACCACCTGCCCTGCACTTTAGTCAGACCCACAATGACACGCACCGTGCAGACACACACCGTGCAGACACACACACACACTATGCAGACACACACACCATGCAGACACACACACCATGCAGACACACACACCATGCAGACACACACACCATGCAGACACACACACCATGCAGACACACACCGTGCAGACACACACAGTGCAAACACACAGTGCAGACACACACACACCATGCAGACACACACCATGCAGACACACACAGTGCAGACAAACACACACCCTACTACACAAGGACATATGGTGTGTTGTCTGCTGTCAGTGTTTTGTCTATTTGGCATTTCATATTGAGTTTTATATATTCACAATGTAAACATAAAACAAATATGGTCACAATGTAAACATAAAACAAGTATGTTCACAATGTTAACATAAAACAAATTTGTTCACAATGTTAACACAAAACAAATATGTTCACAATGTTAACACAAAACAAATATGTTCACAATGTTAACACAAAACAAATATGTTCACAATGTTAACATAAAACAAATTACCTTTTCAACTCTTAAAAAAGAGACACTTCTGCTATAAGACCTCACAAAAACAGTTGAAAAGATGCTTTCCAAAATTTAATTCCAACCAGATTAGAATGAAATTCAGACGAAACCAGTTAAAGTGGATTCTGCAACAATGGTGGTAATAGATTAGAGCTGAGCGATGTGTCTAAATGTGTCACATTATTATTGGTTTAAATTTAAAGACACCTTTTTGCTCCGGAATGAAGGTTGGGTTTTTTTTTGAGAATAGAATGACAAACAGCAAAACTTCTTACAAGTCTGAGGTGGATCAATTTCTGATATAGTCCAGTTGTAAAAAATAAATATATTGATTAATTTATCATAAAATCTCCTAAAATCACTGAAAATTACCATGGGCATGTTTGTGAAGATTAAATCACTAATTAAGAAAGAGCCAGTTTGTGTGTTTGAAAAAGACATGACATGGACCACTGTATTTGCAGCACATTTTATTATTAAAAAAAATCTAGGTTTCTAAATTAAGAATAGTTAAAGATTTCAGGGATTTGAATGAGTCAGCTTTGATTAAAACGGTTTAAAATTTGTATAATTTTATATGGAGCTGTGATAAACGATAGATAATTTTCCTTTTTTGTGACATAATTAAACAGAAGTTCAGATCAATAATTACTCTGCACGTAACCTCCTAATTGTTTTTTAGTAATTATAAATTAACATCTTGGTTTTTAGATGCGTCTCATCATAAACTTCTTGTCTGATGTTTTTTTATTGGGCTGCATTTTGAATTTTTTAAAGTTAAGTTTGTATAAGAGTAGCCTGGATGTACACGCCCATTGTATGACCTCCACTGCCTCAGATAGCATAGCATAGATATGCAAATTTTAAAAGTAATTACAAGTATCTTGGACCATGAACTGAAAACTCTCAGTTTTATCGCACTCATTTGCACCCTGTTGCACAATGGAGTGGTGGTTGTTGTTTGCTCTCTGTTCTACCAGTTAGGTCACATTGTGTCTCTCTCAGTGTGGATGGGCCTCACACTGCTGGCTTTGTACTGAGCACGAGTCAGGGTGTCGTACACGTTCCCACTGCAGTATCTGCTAAGCAGGCCCGCGCAGTTTCTGCTGAACTGGCCCTTTTATTGATATGATTATTGGGGAAGTTTACATACGAGTGACATTCTTCAGTCTGTCAAAGCAAAGTGTGAAGTGAAACCTTTTCCTTGCTCCGGTCTGCTCAGCTTGTGCCTCCACCTGCTCTTTGCTGCAGCTGACCTCTGACCTCTCTGTGGAGGAAGACAGGTTTCACCTGAATGATGTAATGCATGACGTGACATTGTTGCCATGTTTTATTGATTTATATGTTGTGATTAAGGAACAGTTCTCCATCTAGAAAAGTACCCACATTGTTCAATATATACTTTGCACTTATATTTACACAAAAATCGAACCCCATTTCATCACATGACTTAAGTTATTGAGTAGAATATTAACAATAGAACAGTGTTGTCGATATAACCTACCAATTTTAGGAGACGGAACATATTGTATATCTGAGTTTGTGTATATTTATATCAATGATTTCTTAGATTACATGCAATCCTTCTACTTAAAACAGCGAATGCACACAAGCCGAATTCCAATTTCTGTCATCAGATCATCAGGTAGTGGTTGGGGAAAAAAAAGATTTTGTTCAGTATCGCGATATTTTGCGCCAGCGATTATATCGATACTGTAGCACAAAGTATTGCAATATTTTTTAATATTTATTTACAATTATATACGTAACAGCCCCTGGCTGGCAAAGCATGACGAGGAGAGTTTCAGACTTTAAAAGATACCTAGTGTGTATGCGGAAAGGATGTTCTCCACTGCAGGAGATATAGTAACGGCCCAGAGGAGCACTTTAACATCTGAGCATGTTGACCAACTCATTTTTCTGAACAAAAATGGCAATATTCCCAAATGAATTTAACATTTTGGGTCATGACCTTGCAGGTCTCAATTTGATCGAAGCTCTAGGTTACTCTTATTTATATGATTGAGCTCAGTGTTCATGTCAGAGGTCTCCTATTCAGAAAATAATTACAAAGGTCCTGTGTCCTGAATGTTCAAGGACAAAGTTTTTGCACTACCCTTTCTTAGTTTTGCACTTCAGTTAATGTGTAGAAGTTGTTGTTGTTAATGTTGTTGGCAGAATTAAATGTGATATTTGAAGTGAGTTGAGCAGTCTTATTTTCCTCATTTTTTGTAATGCCTTTGAATAATATGGCGGACATGAATCGCAATATATCGCAGAATCGAATCGCAATACTTGCAGTATCGCAATATATCGCAGAATCGCAATACTATTTTTGCCAATTCCCACCCCTATCATCAGGTAGATGTTTTTATTTTGACATGTTTGTCCTCTGTTGTCCAGGTGGCTGGTGATCGCTGTGGGTCTGGTCAGAGCTTACCTGGCCAGAGGAAGCTACCATGGGCTGTACTACTCTATAGAGAAGCCTCTGAAGTTCTTTCAGACTGGAGCTATTCTGGAGGTGAGATGAGCACCAACGGCTGAGTGATACAGACACAATATATTTCATTAAACACATTATGTATATATGATGAGACTTTATTTCAAATACATATAGAACAGCATTCGGTAGAGCGCATACCTCCACCAAGTCCCAACAGTCCCCTTATGAGACCACATTTAAATTCACTAGTTCACTAATTTTTGTATTTGGATCTTAACCAAATGTCCCACTCTCCTAAAAAAGACAGTTTCCCCCCCCCCCATCAAGATCCATAATCATTTTCATTACATCAAAAAGGAAGATGTCAAAAAAATAAACATCATCAGGTTGATAAAATCCGTTTGAGTGTGGATGTGCGGTGGGTTCCACAGGCCTGTTATCTGTCCAGTGTTTGGTATGTGCTCTGTAACATCTCAGCGTGGTATGTCCGGCTGATACACATTGAGACACACGTGTGTCCTGCAGTGTGGAGGCTGAGCAAATGAGGTGTTTCAGGGATCCTGTCCAGACTCACTGTAGCTTAGTAAGAGGAGATTCGTTTTCATTCATGAAATGGTCTGTGCACAGATCGAACGCCACATGTTATAAATCGATGTTTAGGGCATCAGTCGCTTTTGTGAATTGGAAAACAATCATCACATAATTTAGAAATAGACAATGAGTTTATGTGTAATAAAGTTGTGCAATACATTAAAAAAACATTCAACTTGAGACTATAAATAGGAAATCGATGATAATATTGAAAATGAGCATGATTTAACTGTATTAATTCAAATGATTTCCAGGAATGTATGAGAGAAAACAAACAATTAACCACAAGCAGCAGCATTTAAGAGCATTTTGACTAATTTTCTCTTATCTCCTCCTTTCACAGATAGTGCACTGTGCCGCAGGTGAGTCTTTCTTCAGCCTCCACCCTCCAAAGCAGTGACTGATATCTTTATATTATAATGTGGACTGGCCCCATTCTATTGGTGACTGGTCAGATTTAATTTGAAGATGTTTCTCAGATGCACAGGAAGTGCAGACAAACTGAAGCTTTTCATATTTCAAGTGTTTGCCAGAGCCATAGTTGAGAAGCTGACGACTCTCATGGTGTTAGTGTGATGAGTTCACAGTCATGTCGTTCATTATCTGGTATTTGGAGCTAAAGCTAGCTGACTTTTCCCAGTCTGAGCATTTACACTCACACTCACACACACATTCACAGATATCAAGTGTGTGTCTTTTGCCTCGTATCTCAGGAATTGTACCGTCCTCAGTGGTCCTGACCGGATTCCAGGTCATGTCCCGGGTGTTCCTCACCTGGGCTGTCACCCACAGTGTCAGAGAGGTAAGATGAGTTTCTCTCCAGTCACACACACATTTCATTATACACTCTTTCTAATTCTTTCAAGCCATTTTCAGACATGCACTCCTGTTCGGAATATTGGGGATTCAGACATTTTCCGAGTTTTCTTTTGACACATGAAGAACAGCAGGAAACTGTCCAAATCAGACACGTTCACAACAACAAGAAAATGTCATAAACATTTGGGTGAAGAGTCGTGCCTGAGTAGAGCAGCAAGTAGGGCTGCACGATATATCGAAAATCTATCGCCATCGCGATATTAACGTGCGCGATAGACGTATCGCAAAAGACGGCAAAAACTGCGATAAATGATTGAATGAGAAATGGCTTCATGTTCAATAGTGACCAGTTGATTTACTGTTTGCCCTGTTGATAGATTTGGATTGGATTAGATTGGAGAGGAGTAAATGTGTAAGTAATGTCAGACGGTCTTGCTGTAGAGTTGCAGGAATGAATCTAGTGAATAACCTATGATGTTTTAATGTTGTGTTCCTTTTGTTTGTCTATTGTATGATGTACTAACACGTTTTTCTCTCATTCATTTTAAATGTGTATGTGTATGGAAACTGCATATAGACTGTAAGTGTGTGTCAGGGATTGCGTCTTTTATTTCTTTAACATCCTAATGCATCAGCTTTAACCTAATATCTGATGATGGAGACCAGCAGCCTGCAGTGTGATCTGATTTCAAACAGCATGGTTCTGCGATGAAGAGTCTCGATTATCCAACAGCAGATTAACTACCGCAGCATGATGCATGCTCCCCACTCGTTCCTCCTCCCATCATCCTTTGTGTTTTGTGCAGGTGCAGAGCGAGGACAGCGTGCTGCTGTTCGTCACAGCCTGGACTGTCACAGAGATCATCCGCTACTCCTTCTACACCTTCAGCCTGCTCAACCACCTGCCATACCTCATCAAATGGGCCAGGTAGGAAAACGTCTGTTAACTTGCATCACACCCACTTGAAATGTTGTGCTGTTTCCACTGAACAAATCTTTATCTCCTTACGTGCCTGGAGGGATTCATGTGCATCTACAAGCAGAGCAACAGTTGTCAAGTTCCTCCCTCCCCACAGTCTTTGTTGCCAGCTAGCAAATGAGATCGTCGCTATGTTGGTATTCAACTTTTAGCTTGAGTTGCACCCTGAGAGACGGAAAAACTGCTCATTCACCCGTTTGTAGTTAATAGGAGAGAGATCATTTTATCTTCTCCCTTTGATAACTATTCTCTGTGCAGGAGAAAAGCCGCTCAGTGTATCTCATGTTTAATTGCAAAGCTTTCTCCTCTCAAGGCCTGATCCCTCAACAGTTCTAGTATTAACCATGTAGAGGCAGTTACATCCTTTTCATTTACATTCTTGCAAAGCGGCAGATTGTAAAATATTTATATCACAGGGTATTTAGAGTTTAATGTAATGTTTGTGCTATTGTCTCATAATTTTATGTTTTTTTGGGATGAAAAGTGGAAATGCAGCCGTTTCTTTCTTTCTTTAATGTGTTTCCATTAGAATTGGCACCAGGTCTTTAATCAAATTCACAGTTTTTCTTTAAAATACACTGATTGGTCTGTGTTTACTCAAACCATTGCCCTACTTATTAATTGTTGTGGTGCAAACACCAAGATATAAAATCCATATCATGCATATCTCAATCATTGTTTTGCTATTGATACCAGCTATACTACCCTCCCCTCATGTAGCATAACAACTGGTTAAATTGTTTTCCTTCTCTCTCTCTCAAACCCCTCTGCTGCAGGTACACCTTCTTCTTCGCGCTATATCCTATGGGAGTGACCGGGGAGTTGCTGACTATCTATGCAGCTCTGCCGTATGTGCAGAAGACGGGCCTGTACTCCGTCACTCTTCCCAACAAGTACAACTTCTCCTTCGATTACCACACCTTCCTCATCCTCGTCATGATCTCCTACATTCCCCGTAAGTCAACAAGCAGATGTTACTTTTTCACCCTTTTGTGATAATGAAAACACGCAGCATCAATCCTGTTCTTCCAGTAAGAATGCACTCAAAATCACAAATATACAGAGCCCTGCTAAAGAAAAATTTACATTTTCTTATCTTCTTTCTTCACTAGAGGAAAATGTCTCCCATTTTCCAATGAATACCAATTTGCAATATATAAAAACAAGTCTCTTTTGTTGAAGTTTGATGTTAAAGTCTTTATTTCACATACTGATCCCCCTCTGCCTCCCCTCAGTCTTCCCCCAGCTTTACTTCCACATGATACGACAGAGGAAGAAGGTCCTGGGCCACATAGACGACTACAGCAAAGTGGAGTGAGCTGAACAGTATTTCCGCAGAAAATGAAAAACCAAAACAACCGAGAGAAGAGGAACTAAATCGCATCTGATTTACATAAAACCCCGGCAGTTTTCAAACTGCCAGAGCTGACCTGGCAGACGATCAAATTATCAAGCAAAGTTATTATTATTACTTTTTCTCTTACAGCTGTTGTCTGGTTTGTATAAATGCTCACTAATGAACGAACTGGTGTTATTTTTTTGGTTGTTTTGATGTTTTCATTCATGAACTATCAGGGCATCGAAGGCCTCCACCAAGGCTAACGGCCTATCTCGCCTTGTTTAACCAACTAACAACAAATGCCAATGAAAACACAACCCAGTTGGTGGAGGTAATACAATAAGGGGAGTCTTCTTTGTCTAGGGTTAAAATACAATTTGTTTGAGGTCAGTGGGTCATTTGACATGGAAGCTATTAAAAACTAGAGTGTATATCTCTGCCAAGGCCCAACAGTCCCCTTATGAAACCACATTTTTATTGAATCTGCTCCAAATCCCACACACTCATGGATATCAGTATCCTAGTAAAATATCTATCTACGAAAATGAAAAAGTAATTCCTGGATCCACAGTGATCAATCATTTTTGCGTAATCTTGCAAACCAACTAACAAACAGATGAAAACCTGACGTCCTCGGTGGAGGCATCGAACTGCAGTTACTTTATTATAGCCAAAGATCTTACGGCTACAGAGGAACTGTATTTTGACTTGAGCTGCCATTACTCGATCACGGCAAAGCATTGAACTGCATCCTGCACTGATAGAATCAATAATCTTATTTTTCAATGACTGTTGAAAGATAGATTTCTCACCTCCCTATTGTCTTTTTTTAAGATGCAGTTTTCCTTCACTGCAATGTAGAGAAAATAATGTGAAGACTAGTTCCACAACTAGGTTGTCTGTAGGTTTTGCATCTACAGTGTCAAGTCCACATGTGTCTGTTTTTTTTTCTCATTTCAATACAGTCAGACGTTTGATTTCATTCCTAATTTAATCAATAAATGATTATTTTCATTTTGTGCTTGCATGGTTTTCTATCTGTTTTCCTCTTGTGTTGCTGTTCATTTGCTGTTTGCGCTGATGATTTATCTCATGGTCAGACATTGATTATTTTGACGTCAACTCATTTAAAATTTTAAGTTACCCATCGTTCCCCAGTGATGTTGTCTTGAGTTGTATGTTGGTTTCCCCTCATTGTTTGATGTTCACTACCCTGAAGTAGCCAGTAGGTGGCTGAAGAGGAGTCGTGCTTTTCCTTCACACATGCCTAATCTCTTCAGCTGCTTCAGTTTTTTTATCCCTTTATCTATTGAAACTAACTGCTTGTAGCATAGTTTAGCATTTTAATGATAGTTTGTTAACCATCCAAATTACACCCTGCACACTTTCTTCCTTTTTGTCTTTCTCCAATTAACTAGAATGACACTCAGCCGTGCACATACCTCTACCAAGGCCCAGTAGTCACACAGTCATAGATGTCAAATCCCTAACTATGCCTGATTTATTTATTTTCATCAAGAGCCAATAATTATTCCCTGTAAAATAGTTAAAATGTAACATCATCCAATTTCGCAGTTAAAGAAAGTGGAAAACAATTCCTGGATCTGCAACAAACTTGAATGACTTCTTCTCTGACTCATCCCACATCCTTCCACCAAGTTTCTATTAAGGTGCTTCTGTGTAAACTTGCTTATAACAAACAGACTGCGGTGAAAACATAACAACCTTAATTAAGGGGGTCAGTAAAAGGGACGTTAAAAACGTTGATCATAAAAGAAAATGACATGATTATTATGAGACTTATGCAAAAAGAACAGATAGCACAACCTACAGTAGCAACAATGTTTTCAGATTAAATGAGCTTTAATGTGTGACACAAAGAAAAAAAAAAATGCATTGTAGCTCAAAAATGTGTCGGATGGTTAAGTTAATGGACTTTTGTTTTGAAACAGTGATGTCACAATACTTAAGTGCATAAAAGTGATTGTCATTATTTTGAGCTGAAGTGCTTTTTCCTTGTGGCACAAACACGCTCGGTTCTGACGTATTTACAGAGCTTGTATTTGTTGGTGGATTTAATAACGTACAACACAAAGAGAGAACTGTGAATAAGAATAGTTCCATTGTTTTATTAGGCTTCCTGGTAAATTAAGACATTTACTTTGCCAGGGACATTCCACATTTTTTCTGTTGTCCTAAATGGTTGATATTTTCTTTTGCTCAGCTGCAGTCGTTTGTCAAAAAGCGTAACACAAATCAGTAAATCATTCTTTCGTTGACCTCTTGTAGTTGAGACTATGAGTCTGCAGCACCTTCATCCTTATGAATACTAAAAGCAGGAACTTTAGCCCCTTGCGGTCAGCAAAAACGTCTTCTGCTTGAGTTACTCTTTAAATGGTCTGTTCATCAAAAAATACAAAGAACATCTTCTCACAAACCCCTGGCAGAAAATATACAACCAGATAGTTTTATATCATTCTTAAAATGTCCAGCACCATAACAGAACATTTTATTTGAGTTTAATTTAATTAACAGCATTAAAAATGAACATTAAAAAAGTTAAACTGATGCCAGACTTCTCTTTATATGGCCAGAAAAATGAATCTATGGATCCAATGCACATATGTTACACCAATAGTAGTTTATCCCACTACACAGCTTTGGAGCCACTGCTCTCAATTGTCGAATCTGATATTTATTACATTTTATATTCAGAAGATCATGGTGTAAATGAATAGAGTCTACAGTGAGATCTCTGTCGTTTCCAGAGTTAGTGATATCATACACTTTTTAATGTTTGCGTGCCATTCTAGATTTAATCAATATTCTTGAAAGGCAGATAACTTAGAAATGAATATCTCAAATATATCTCAGTACTTTTCCACAAGAGGTAAGTGAGAAGTATTTTCTGTAACCAGGGTGAACGGACCATTCATTGTTTCTTCAAACTATTTCTTTCAGAAGCTAACACTCAGCCTCTAATTAGTCCAACTCCAAAACGGTATGTTGCTGAAGTCCTGCTTGACATCATGATCAGGAAACTCCCACTCCTCTGTTCTGCAGCAAACAGCAGTGTCTGTCTTTTTTCTCCTCATCCTCACAAAATTATGGAGCATGATATTGGATACTTGTTTGAAATGTGTTGCAGGGAGCAGAAGTGCAGCTCGTTGTAATACTGCATGAGAGTAGAAATGTGGACGCCTGGAATGATGACTTGTGTTTCAACATGGCTTAAAAAAAGAAAATACTAAAGCATGGCATATGCAACTGGTTCTGCTGAATAAAGTTTTGATACAAATGTTTTGCATGGGGCCAGTATACTTTGTACAGGAATGAACAATGAGTCTATATTTACAATAAACCTATAACATGGGAAGCATAGACACTATTATTCAACTGTGAGTTTTACTGCGCCTAATAATTCAGGAGGAACAAGTGGATGATCTCCGTGTTTGCTTTGAATGTAACAGTGACTCATGCAGGACGACAGGACGTGCAGGTTAATGGCACTGGAAGGCTTCACCAGATGCAAACCAGCTCAGACAAGGCTTTTAAACTCATTATCCACACTGTCATGCATTCACACTCTAATGAAAATGGATTTTGGTGGCAGGTCAGGAAGTGCACGTCTCAGGAGACGGATCATATCACTGGCCTTTTTATTTCAAGCTCCTGAACATTCGGGGGTTCAGGAGCAACAGAAGAGCCAATGATTGTCACATGAAACAACAAGTCAGTCTGTTATCGGTCCGATCATATCAATGTAAACAAGTGATGTAAAGAGCATTACATGCGATCACACATGTATTGTATGAACTCATACAAAAACTAGATTTCAATATCAGGAATTTATTTCTAAGGGATACTTTATAATATTAAATGTTGCAGATCGGAGGAGAATGAAAACTTTTTGATGAAATAAAACTGAACTGCTGGTTTGAATTTGTATGAAAAAACTATTGAAACTGTACAGAACCCACAGGAGCAGTATTGGGGCATAGTGGTGAGTAGATAATGAGTGAAATTAACTATCCCTTTTATTTCTAAAGCTGCCCCAGTTTAAATGTTGAATAAAGAACCCCTGAATCACTGAGGGTCATGTTTTTACATCAAAATAACATGTAATAAATATTTTCTTTGTAAGCCGGCAGCCTACTTACCCTCCTTTAATATGTTGAACTGAAGATTTGGGAAACAGCTGTTGTTGGAGAGGGACACACACAGTTTCAACCGTCAACTCTCTGCTCGGCACAAGGTCGCCTTGGGGCTGAATTATCAATCTTTGTACTTTTTGCTCATGTACTTGTTTTACTTAAAATTATGTTCTGGATTTTTCTGAGCTTCTGAGCTGAGCTTCATATCACAGATATGCTTGGTGCTCGTTCATTATAGGCAAGTTACAATGTTTAAAGTTGTTTACTATTGTAAAATAATGTATTTTGTTCTATGAGTGAGGTGTACCTGCTAAATAACATGTGTCCACTTTGAACTTATAGTTAATTGGTGATAGGGAACAGACAATGTCAGGGGAGGAATTGACACTTTCTCACGACCACATTAGTCCGTTTGAGTTTAATATTCCTTTGAATTTTTCAGCAATGCATTGTGTTTGTGAGACTGCAAAGAGAGCAAGCAAAGAAGTCGGGGGACAAGAAGTAGCTCAACTGGAATCAAGACAAATTTGTATCTGATTTATATCTGAGTTCCCTTTTTATTTGATGAAGACGGTGTTGAATGGAGCCTCCTGTTCTATCCGTTAACACGGTTTCACCCTTGATGAATTCCAAAAGCAGCAGAGGGAATTCAGCTGGAGGTGAGCTGGTCCCAGCAAATACACAAGGCTCCCTGTCACATGCCTCCCATTTGTATTTGTTAGGACACAATGTGAACTTTAATGGCACAAATGCTCTTTTCCTGGATGTAAATGGTAGTAGACTGCCACTGGAAATGATGTCACAAGGGACACATTTCCTCTAACCCTATCTTAAACTGGTTCTTAATTAAGTCATAGTCCGCAGGTACACTCACCCTATTGTACTTTAGCCAGAAAAGATAAGAAGAGCTGAACATGATGATAGCTTTCAATTTAGATTTTTGATTCATCATTTAAATTTAAAATACGTGTAAATTTCCCATTTCAAGTTGCCGCAGCCAAAGAAGTCATCTTTTTTTCTTCTGTTGTCCGGCCAACAATTTAAAACCAAAATACATTTGATATACATATGAGAAAAGAATCATTACCAATTTTTTTATATCATACCAAATGTAAAGCCTAAGTCGACAAATCATAAAGTACAACACCTAAAACTAAATATGACAAATGATTTTACATCTAACACTCAAGACGACAAATGATAATAAATCTAAAACTAAAGACAACAAATGATACAAAATCTAAAGATGACAAATGATACAAAATCTAAAACTAAAGTTGACTAATGATACAAAAACTAAATTTTCCTATATTAGAGAACCTAATTTAAAAGCTTCTGTGTGTAATATTTAGGTAAAAGGGATCTATTGACAGCAATTTTATATAAAATATTCGTAGTGATAATTTCACGACTAAGTTTCATCTGAATTATACAGAAGGTTGCTTTATTTACCCTAGAATGGACCCTTTATATTCAAATACTTTATATTTACATCAGGGGGGTCTTCTCTATGGAGGCCGCCATGTTTATTGTAGTAGCTCAGACTTGACAAAGTAAAACACCTTTTGAGTATTTATGACAACTGAAGGTTACCACAGAGGCTCTCTTTCATGTTTGGAAGGGGACGATACAATCTACACACTGCAACTTTAAAAGCAATGACAAATAGTACAGGCTACTTAAAGAAACAATGAAGTAAAAGCCATTCTGTGAGAATAGGCCTCATTATGTTAGATAGATAGATAGATAGATAGATAGAGTACTTTATTCATCCCCGAAGGGAAATTAAGTTGTCATAGCAGCCGGTATATTTGAATACAATAAAATACAATACAATAGAATAAAATAAAAAATATTGAGGTAGAAAGAATAAAAAACAGAAGCACAAGATAAAATAAAATAAAATAGGTAGATAAGGTGCAGTGGCAGGATGATGTTAATAGTACTGATGATATGATGGTAATGTTATTGTTAGAAAGTATATAAGAATAGTACAGTATATATATAGTATATAATATAACATAATATATATATAAAATAAAATAAAATAGGTAGATCAGGTGCAGTGGCAGGATGATGTTAATAGTACTGATGATATGATGGAAATGTTATTGTTACACAGTATATAAGAATAGTACAGTATATATAGTATATAATATAACATAATATATATATAAAAACGTCTTCTGCTTGAGTTACTCTTTAAATGGTCTGTTCATCAAAAAATACAAAGAACATCTTCTCACAAACCCCTGGCAGAAAATATACAACCAGATAGTTGTATATCATTCTTAAGATGTCCAGCACCATAACAGAAAATGTTATGTGAGTTTAATTTAATTAACAGCATTAAAAATGAACATTAAAAAAGTTAAACTGATGCCAGACTTCTCTTTATATGGCCAGAAAAATGAATCTATGGATCCAATGCACATATGTTACACCAATAGTAGTTTATCCCACTACACAGCTTTGGAGCCACTGCTCTCAATTGTCGAATCTGATATTTATTACATTTTATATAGTATATAATATAACATAATATATATTTATAGATGATAGTAATTATACCAATATAAATTACTATCATATATAAATATATATTATGTTATATTATATACTATATATACTGTACTGTTAAGTCCCAGGACCCGCATAGTATAGGTGGGTGTGTGTGTGGAGGCGGTGGTGGGGGGGATCCAGCTGTGAGGACAGACCCCGCCCATTCATCAAAAGCCTTGGACGTTGATTGACGGGCCCGTCGTCCAATGACAAGGCGCCGGAGCGTGACTCAGCCTCTGCTCTCCTCCAGTGGCGTGGCGGCGGAGAGGCGGACTACAGGAAGCACACTTGGTTGAATGGACCATCAGAGCAGCGATCAGGGGTGAATCTGTGATGATGTCCGAACCCGAACCCGAGCTGACAGTCCGAGCCGGGGAGCGTACCGCCGGGTAGACGCTGCACGCCGCGGGTGGGCCGTGTCCGCAGCCCTGGCTGCTGAGCCGAAGCCCGAGTCGCTCTTTCCCTGGGGGGAATCGAACAGTGATGGACAGCTGCTGGACAGGGATCCGGCGCCGAGGCTGCTGACGGGGGAGCTGACCGTGTTGCCCAACGCACGCTGCACCATGCACCAGGGGGGTGTTGCTCGCGGCTGCCCCCGGAGGAGAAGCAGCAGCGGCCGGTGAGTTGGTCTCCTCCTCCGCTCCCATCCAAGCAAGTGTGCGGAGGATCGTGATGATGCTCGGCGGCCAAACGTGAGGCTCCCACCCCCCGCTGTGCAGGCTGCGGAGGACCTCGGATTCACCTTCTGAATCCTCCTCCTCCTCCTCCTCTTCCTCCTCCAGCGTCTCTCCTAGAGCCCAGGAAACATGTGCGCAGATATAACGGATCCACGGTGTAATTGACGGCGTTGCGCCATGATCTCCAGGGACTATCTGCTCGGTTGTGATGGGGTTCATCGTGTGCGTTGTGCACTGCCGCGCAACCTCTCCATGGATGGAGCTTAATTGGGCCCAATGATGTGGAGCCAAATCCACCTGGACCACATGTTTCCTCCCCCATGTGCGCAACTGGCTCCCTTGTGACTCTTGCGCATGTTCAATTGTTTTTATCCCCGCAGGGTGTTTTTTTTTTTTTTAATCACCCCTCTCCTTAATTGATTTGGATAATTCCATGTCGACTTTTTGAAAGATTTTAAGAGGAAAACCTTTCAAGCTGTGACAGTTTCCAGTTTATGAGACAGATAGGAAGCGCACAGACTGGGAGCAACTATGGGACATTTCTCCATCAGTGCGCGTTTGTTGCGCCTCCTCGTTGGGACTAAATAGTTCCCTGACACTGTTTGTCAGTGGAGCAAAAACTTTCCCTGTAGTTTTCATAAGTTTAGACACATCCTACTGTCGCCCTCCGGCCATCCAGCATGTCCAGAGCCAACAGTGTCAGCCCACCCGGGGTCGGTGCGCCGCGGCTGAGGGGAGGGACCGAGCACAGAGCAGCTTGGGGAGAGTCGGAGTCCGTGGCCAATGGGTGCCCATACTCTGCCAGATCCCCGCACGACAAGCTCACCCGGACGAACAGTCGGTGGCGAGAGGAGGATGATCCGGACCACCGGCAGCCCGGGCGAGCCTCCACCACCGTCAGCAGGGTCAGCTTCAGGTCCAGGTCGGCTTGGCAGGACCATGGCGAGGAGAACCGAGGCCGCGGCGACGAGGTGAGACCCAAGTCCGTGGAGCTGGGTCTGGAGGAGCGCCGGGCCAAGCCGAGGAGCGACGACGCGGCGGAGGTCATGCCCGATGTGAACTTCTCCCTGGTGGCGTGCTGCACCAGCGTCATGCACATTTTCAAATCCAAGAAATTCCAGTCGGAGAAGTTGGAGCGGCTCTACCAGCGCTACTTCTTCCGCCTCAACCAGAGCAGCCTGACCATGCTCATGGCGGTGCTGGTGCTGGTCTTCACCGTCATGCTGGGCTTCCACTGCTCCAGTGGGGCGACGGGCCCGAGGATCCCGTTCGTGGTGGTGTTCTCCGTTGCCATCTTCCTCACACTCGTGCTCATGGTGGTGTGCAACAGGAACGGCTTCCATCAGGACCACATGTGGATCGTGTGCTACGTGGTCATCCTGCTGGTGCTGGTGATCCAGGTGATCGGGGTGCTGCTGGTGCAGCCCAGGAGCGCGTCCGAGGGCATCTGGTGGACCGTGTTCTTCATCCATGTCATCTACACCCTGCTGCCTGTCAGGATGCGCGCCGCGGTCATCACTGGAGTTATTCTGTCCGCCATCCACGTGGCTGTGTCCTGGATGTTAAACGGCGTGGACAGCTTTCTGTGGAAACAGGTATGTGGAAGAAGGTGCTGAGTTTATAGTGCTTTTAGGAGAAAGTGCACAGGGAGCTGATATTACGCACACACACACACACACACGGGTTGTGCAGCTATCCGTATTAGGACTTTGTGCTGATTTCCATTCTTTGTGGACAGCTTAACCAAAACCTTATTCTTAACCCTTAACCATGATCAAATCACACCCAACCATAGTCTAACCTAGAAATGACATTTTGCTTCATTGGGACTTGATTTTCTTCTCCATTATTGGTCCCGACTAGCTCAGTGTTTGTGCTGGGAAAAAGAAGATGCAAAACACTTCTGAGGTCATGGTTAAGGTTTGGGGGTCAGATGTGGTTAGGTAAGGGTTATGCACAAATTGTTCATTATTAAGGTTGGGGGATAAGGTTTTGGTCTGGCTGTCCAAAACGATTGGAAGTCAATGCAAAGTCCGAAGGAGGTGCTGTGTTTATGATGCGTTTAGGAGAAAGTGCACAGGGAGCTGATATCACACACACACACACACACGGTTTGTGCAGCTATCCGTATTAGGACTTTGTGCTGACTTCCATTCTTTGTGGACAGCTTAAACAAAACCTTATTCTTAACCATTAACCATGATCAAATCATACCCAACCATAATCTAACCTAGAAATGACATTTAGCCTCATTGGGACTTGATTTTCTTCTCCATTATTGGTCCCGACCAGCTCATTGTTTGTGCTTGGAAAAAGTCCTGAAGATGCAAAACACTTCTGAGGTCATGTTTCAGGTTTGGGGTCAGATGTGGTTAGGTAAGGGTTATGCACGAATTATTAAGGTTGGGGATAAGGTTTTGGTCTGGCTGTCCAAAACAAATGGAAGTCAATGCAAAGTCCGACTAAGATTGAGGACTTTGGTCCCCATGAGTTGGACTGATCCTGACCAGGTCTGTTTTTTTTGCTGGAAAGGATCCTAGAGACAAAAACAAGAACTAGTACACACACAGTGCAGAACATGGTCATTTCCTTTTAAAGCTTCCTGATGCCAAACTTTTCTTCATTCATGAAACTTCGGTTTGGCACGAACATAGGGTTGAACGAGCTGCCATCCAGTGGAAGTGAGGTGTTCCCTTCTTTATTGCAAATTTCCCCAGTGTGGGACAATAATGGATTAACTTATCTTATGTCAAAAAGCTGCTCACAGCGGTGGCATGCACTGACTTTCTTATAGGGGCAGGAGAGAAAATGAAAAAGGGATCACAGTCTCCTCTCATGCAGTTTCTTCACTCGGCTGCTTAAGTGACTTTTTGTGTGTGTAGGAACAGTGCAAAAGAAGAGATGGCTTTGAGGAGAGCCAGGGCAAAATCTCATAGCCCCTTCATGTAGAAACTACAGAGTCCAAAAAAGGTGCAGACTTGTTTGAGAGATTTCAGGGAGGCTGTGTTAACGCAGCCACTAGGAGGCTGTGACAGCAGACTTTTCATCCAGCCTCCAAGATTTTGGCCACACAAGCATGAACACTTCTGCCTTCAGTTGTGTTTCAAGATGAATCAAAGCTTGGTCGAGACTTTATGTCCCATTTGTTTTCCTAAAGGTGGTTGTGTTCACTAAAAAGCAATAGTTGCAAAAGTAAAGTGCACTTTTGCTGATCACAGGGGGCATTTGGGTATAAAAAGAATCCCGAACAGATGTCGGCAAATCCTGCATGTGTGACGGGTTTCTGAAAAGTGGCACCACAAATACAAATTGTGTTATTTTTCTCATCCAGTGTCGTTTGCCGTCACCATGACTGCAGCCTGTGTAGCACCAAATAACTTAATTGGCAAATTGATCCAGTGATTGGTGCACAAACACTTGGCCAAGAGATGCAATGTTGCCACGGAAACCATCCCTGGCTTCATACTATTACAGGGTGCCGACAACTACGGGTGTAACACAAGTGTATTCATGCAATTTACACTCAGACGTCTCCTGTTGATTTGATTAACGTAACCAACAGTGCATAAACCGCCTCCTCCCTAAATGACAATATTGTCAGAAAACAACAAATCTGATTTCAGCCAAAGTTACACACTGTGATTTTCTTTATATTCGACACATGACCCAATCACCACTGTTACAAGTCTTGTGTAAATTATATTACATTTAATTCTGCTTCAATGTTTCAGTACACATGTATCTACGGTGAATGCTCGAGTTTGGCTCTGCATTTTAGCTCCTACTTTACTGTAAGAATAATTATTGTTAGAGGCTGAAATGTCAAAGAAACCTCAGTGGATTCCAGCTGGGTCGACATGTTCCACCACTTTAGTCTAGTTTATCGTTATATGTAACAGCAGAGTGAGGTTTGAATGTTTTTTATTTTTGACTGGGTAGATTTATTATATCTTTAAGCAACAGCTCAAATATACAAATAATATAAATCCATACCTCAACCTATTAACATTGGCCTCTGATCACATTTCTTACCACAGATATGTATCAGGTTTAGATTTTAATAATAAAACTGCTGGTAAAATACCTCATGTTGAAGCTGTTTACAGAAGAAACAAGCGTTGGTGCCCTCAGCTTTGGAAAAGACTGATTTCAGGTCGTCGTGTTTTACTGCGTCTGGACTTGTAATAATCTCACAGTTGATAGTTTCGAGGGATATTTTGTTAATGTGCTGCTGAGCCTACGCGTCGCTCATAAAATCTAAATGCCCCAGGTTGTATTTCTTTACGACATCAATATTACTTTCAAAACATTTCTCGTCATCTGCTGGAATCTTCAATAAAGGTTCTTGCACAAATGGGTTTAATTATTTTCCACCATTAGTTAAAGCTACAGTTAACAGCAGCATTCACATACGAGTTCTACACCTCAACTGCCCGCGTGTGTGTTTTGCTGAAGCTCTAAACTCCTGTCGTATTGCTCTGGCTGTTCTCAGCTCACTTCACAGTTTTTTTTTAATCAGGCCCTTGTGCTGCTCATAAACATTTTTCCATCCATGTGACTCCTCTACATTAAGTGCTTTTGTTAATATGCCTCCCTGAATATTAGATGAATTAACTCTAATGGGTTATTTGTACTGAAATTCTCCTAAAAACCTAGAGATGTCGGTTGATGCTCCACTTAAAGGAAACGTTAAAATTCCCTTTCATCAAATGAAGTTGGGTTATTACCATAAAAGGTGAATACCTAAATGTCCTCATCATCAGTCCTGTTTCCAACTTAAGAAAGAGCCAATTAAGTTATGCACTGTTTAAAAACCCTATAAAAGTGCATTAACAGCCTTGTTGTATTTTTCCGGTGTCCAAATCTTCTTCAGTCATCTGAAGAAGAGCAAGTGCATCGTCAGTGAGAACGTGCAAAGAATCTGTTGAACACCGGAAAAGATCTCAGATTTCACTTTTTTCTCCGTTGTGTTTCTTTTTGGAATCCAATATTTAGTTATATAAGCAAAAACCCGGCCGGTAGTTTAGTTTTTTTGTGTGAATGGCATGTGACCCTGCATCTATTTGTGTCTTTTTTCTAGCGAAAGCCACATTGTCATTTGATGTGTTGATGTGAGTGTGTGGGAACGAGCTGCTGTATTTGTTGTTCTTTCCTCACCATGCTGTTGTTTTTAGCATATCTGTTCTCTCCTGTTTACATAAGACCCGGCTCTTTGCTGAGTTGGACCGCTGCTGTTTATGTGAGATCCCAGGATAATACCATTTCTTCTGCGTGTGCTCCCAGGAAAACTGATTTTTATCCCAAAGTTTTTTCAAATGCAACATCATTCAACCGTGTAACCTTCCCCCTGCACCACTTCCTTCCCTTCGCTATTCAAACTCTGGTGGACGACACCATTTTGACAACAGCTTAAAGTGTGAGTGTCTGTTGATAGTCACGGCCATGGTCCATTGCAGGTGTAACTGAAATCTGAACTGGGAATAGCATTGCAGCATGGCTGGTTTAATGAGGACATGGAGACGGATGTTGAAAGGACAACAGGATGTTACTTTTTCTGTTGGTCTTTGGTTTTACTTCAGTAAACCTGGATTCAGTGATTGAAAGGGTCAAAGGGCCAAAAGATGTAGAAGAAGTTTCTGGATTTGAACCTGAAAACCTGCTTCGGCTTTTCTGTTTGAGGTTTGCACGTTTTCCTGTGCTGGCCAAGTGTCAGCTAAGATTGGCTCTAGCACCTGGGGACTGTAAACTGAAAGTTTCTTCTTCCTGTCCCTCCAAAAAACCTTTTTTCTCTGGATGCTACTGTCTTGAGGTGGACTTTGCAGTGTTGAACTGCAGGGACTGTTATACAGAAAACAAGCAGTGGTTGGTTCGAGTATCAAAGTGAGGAAATGGTGTGAGAACTTGTTGACATTAAAAGAGCTGCATTGATGGCTGTTAAAACTGTAGGCAAACCTCCACCATTTTTTGATCCCATAGCTTCTTCTGCATTGTCAACACAGCTTTATGTAATGATGAGACTTCTTTCACACCTTCAGATTTTTTCCACTTACAGATTTTACTCTTTGGCTCCAACTGTCACTTCCTCAGGTGAAGCCACTGTGGAATCTGTCAAGTTTTGATGCGACAATAGGCGATAAACAACTTTTTTTCCCTCACATATACAGCAGAAATAGACTCTTATACACTTGCTAACAGCATTGAAATCTCCCTTCCTACCTTGGTCATAGCAGGAAGTTATGAGCAGCAACATTATTACTTTGCATTTTGCAAAATTGATCCGTCTGCTGCATCCTCCACAAATTCATGGAGCCGGGAATTTAAGCGGGTCAGTCCTTGCTGGCGGGATTCCAGGGGTAACAGGGTTTTCTGCCCGTCTAATTGAATTGCCTGTTACTTATTATGTGTGTAAATACAAAACAGATGTCCACATCACCTCCCCTTCCTTTACCTGTCTTCTTGCAGCCGTCCTGGTCCCGACCTGCTTCGAGACGTGTTTTTAATTTCCCCCTTGAGACTCGACTCCTCCGCAAAGACTTTTAAACTCCTCCCTCCCCTCCAGGACAAAAGTGCATGTGCTTGAGAGCAATGAGACAGAAGTGCCCCCCAGGAAAACGTATCTAAATAAGGATCCAAACATCAGATTTCACACAACAAAGTTCATTGCTGTATCGCCGTCCCCCGTGGCTGTTTTCAAATAGTTTCAGCTGCTTTCTGATTTGTTTGATTGTCTTTGAGCGCACCCAGAGGCTGAGGATGCTGCTGTTCGGGAGATACGGTTTGATCCAAACATGGACGCAGGGCAGGCCTGAGCACTGTTCGGAAACCGCTGCTGACGCATTCCCCTGCGAGTCCAAAGAAACTGCTCAGTACTGCTGAGAGGCATGACTGCTGTAGAATGCTCCTATCACTGGCCCCTCTGTGCTCTGTTCACACTATGTGTTCTCCTCAGACACCACTTGTGTGTAGATTGTAACAGTGCTTGCTCATTATAATTGTTCCTGGAATCGACAAGATCCATTTCTATTAAAAATGCTGTGGGTTGCATAAAAAACAACAACACAGATCTTGTCCTGTAAAACATTTTTTACATTTTAAATTGAACTAGAAACTTGTGGGCGGTTTTAGCAGCGTTAGAAAAATCAAAGGAAAATTCTTTAATTTTATTCATGTTAGTATTAAAGAAATTGTTAATTGTTTTTTTTCTTTGCTGAGGTGCAGTCGACAAAAAAATTAATTAAGGCTTCATATTTGACAGTTTAACCATAAATTAAATAAGAAAATAAAGATAAATGCACATCTTTTTGACATTGTTAATTTCTGTGGAATGGAAGTTTTCATGTCACTGTATATCATCGAACATAAATACTGATTTGTCTGCGAAAAGGCTTGTATCAGCTGATTTATTGTAATCTTACTGTTCACATCCAGTTAACCTGCAACTGAAGACAGATGTGGTAAATAGCTTCTGAAATGCTCTGAAGAGGAATTTGACCTTTAGATCCTTTTGTGTGTCCATCAACTCGTTGCATATTTAATAGAGTTCAAACATCCTCTCTGTTTGATGTCTCGCGCATGTTCCTGTTATTACAAGCAGATCATTTGACAGTGAATGTAAAACTGATGGCTGGTTTCCACTCTCACGTTGTCGTGTTTGCACTGCGGCGAGCGGGGCTACACTTGGCTGTTGGGCTTCGTTGCTTCGTTCCGGCTCATCTGACATTCATTAACTTTAATTAGATTGTGTGCTCTGAAGGAATTCAGACTCGTTGTGATTATTATTTGCAGGGGGACTGAAAAAATGATCGTGATCCACATCTTATTGGTCCAGCAAAAGCTTGTATTTCATTAAAGTGGTATCGGCTCCTGCTTCCTGGCAAACACATCAGTTTTGTGGTGATTAGTGTAATTGCTGGTGTTATGGAAGTATAATGATATTAATCTGAATTATTCTGGGCAAAGGCAGATCTCACTTGCCATTTTGTAATCTCTTCATTATTCATGCAGCTTTTGCGCCTTGTTAGCTTTTTGTTTTTAACATTTCCCATCATATTGCCCTGACAATAAGGTGTAGCTGCTGTATCTAGAAGCTGTGATAGCCTGGTTTTAAAAGTATTGCATCTACTGAAGTAAGATAAGGTGTAATCTTCTCTTCAGCCTGCACTGGGAGCAGCTCAGGCCACCAGAATTATCATCTATACCATAAAAAGTGATGTTGGCTTTTAATGGGTTTTTGCTTGTGTGCCATATACAGGACATTGCATATTGTAGTGTACATAACCTTTCCTTTCAGCACCTGACATGAAGTCCTGTTCCTGCTTGTTATTCAGTTGGGTGGGGTTGGAGAAGGTTGTTGACTCTACAGTTCAAGACCTTTGAGAGATGACTATATGTTGCACAGCGAGGGCTCGACTTCAAACGTGGATAGATGAGACATCATGTGTAGTTGTATTTTGTGTGAATAACATATTTGCTTTGTGCCACATGATGCATAAGGAGGGACTGTCTGAAATATATTCAAATAATGGATTGTTAACTTGATAACCAAATACACGTGATGGTCAGTTTCTGTTTGAAGAGACACACACACACACACACGGGGGGGGGGGGGGGTGTTTCAGCATAACACTGGAGCACGAGGTAGGGGGGGACCCTCCGATTGCCACTGCCTTAAACCTCACCTGTTCCAATGAGGCTGAAAGGCAGAGAAGCTGGTGTAATGACCCAGATTTTGATCACACGTCTGAAGGCACAACCCTTCACTCACAGCTCGGAGGTGAACAGTGTGGTTTGATGATGAGGATGAGCTGTGGCAGAAGTAGGAATGCTACAGGAAAACATGTTGTTTGGTCCATTTTGTAGATGTGGAAAAGTCAGAGAAATTGGGTTCCGCAGCGCTGTCTGAAATGAACTGGTTTGCCCCCTTTATTTTGATTTGAAATGATACAGCCACATCATACAGACACATCTAAGCTCATCGGTCTATGATCTGGTCACCTCGTGCATCTTTGTGTAGAAACAGCATCTAGATCCTTGGTTCTCGTCACTGGGAAGCTCGGATGATATTAAAATCTCCTCCATTTCACTTTCCATTTCTCCCCTGGGTATTGTTTTGGTTTGCCGTCAGACGTGGGAATGTTATTTTCATGTCTCAGCCTGGTTAACTCTGTGCCAATGTGGACGTTTAACATCTCTGCGTGATGACGCTCAGAGTTATAATGTCGCCCTGTGGTTAAACTACTTGGATACAGAAATAGGCAGTAAACCGTTTACGCTGAAGGTAAACAATTTACCATTAGGTGACTTGATTTAGAAAGAGAGCGAGCACTCTAAAACCAAAACATTAAACGGATGTAGAAATTCAAAGTTGTGTCAATAAACGATGAGTAAAGTATTTATGTGAGAACTGGAGCCCATGAAACAGTGATGTTTTATTTAAATCCATAGTTTTTATAGAGCAGTGTCAATAATTAACATATGAAAGTGACACATATGGCAACATGCACACTCCTCTTCTCTTTTTAAGCCCTTTATTTGCTCCACATTGGACCAGGCCTATATCAATGGAGCATAGTACTGAGTGAAACTGTTGTTCTCTACAATTTTAAATACGTTGGTATGAAAACAAGTTTTGTCACTATTCAGACTGATGAATATTAAGAGCTGTTTAACATTAAAACTGGTGATTCTCACATTATCGTGTTAAGCTGCTTTTAGACATTTTCCAGAAAACTTTTGGAAAAACTCAAAACCTTGTAAATTCTAATATCTGACTCTCCCCTCTGCGCTCAGTGGGCGGTCGTTGCCTTCTTTGGATATATATGACATTTCCCATCTATTACTTTTGCAAAGCATCCAGGTCATAACATAAGATCAACAGCGGAAGGATGCCCACCGTGTCATTTTAGTTTGTTTTCTAAATCCCGAGAGCGTGCACATGTCGCAACAATGTCGCTCGGCAACCTCTTCTGTACAGTAAATGTCAACAAACCTATTTTTTGACATTTTCATTTTCTGTTTTAATGGCCCTTCTCAATTGATTTGTTTTTCTCTACACATTCCTAACAGCCCCAGCAGGTTTGTTTTTCCACCCAGTAATGGCTGAGGGCTCGAGCTCAAGGCAGAAGGCCTGTTTTTCATGTCCGTCAGTGCCCAGCTCAAGCATTTTTAAGTCTCAAGTGTTGTCTGCACGGTTGTGTGGTTCTGAGCTCTGTTGCTCCGCTGCTTATTTCTAGTTCCACGAGCCTCATGCATTTGCTGCCTTAAAATTAGCCTCTCTTATGTCTGGTCATGTGCGGCGGCCTTTTAATTTCCCCTTCAGGATTCTCGACATGGGCTCGTTGACGCTGAAGTTAGTTCATCGGCGAGGTTAACAAAGCTCCACCAGTTCTTTGATGTGCTCTGTTCTCAGCAGAGGAAACCCATTATCTTTTTAAAGAGGTGTCTGCAAATGAATCAGGCTGGAGAAGGATTCACTTCCAAAGAAAAAGTATGCTTATAAAAACACTTTTCTAGTTCTTATGAAATGTAGCTTTTCTTTTATGGGACTTAGAGATAACACACGCCTCAGGAAATAAAGCAGCTTACTTAACTCTGGATATTCTCCTGATATTCTCTTGAAACGAGAATGTTGAATGCGAATACAAATATCGCAGGATTAAATAAAGGTGTCACACGTGTAAAAGACACTGACGAATATGCCAACTTGAGCAATGACATGACCTGCGGGTAAAGTCAATCCAGCAGGGATTCCTCTGCTGTTTTCACTTCTCCTGGAGTTCTACGGAGTTTATACCAGGAGGCCAGGTGGATGAAGTCTCACTCGAACATTTGCGTTCACACATTCACCTCCTCTGGAGAAAATAAGGAGGAAATCCAGAGTTCAGTGTCTGAAAGCAGCTTTGGAAAGAAAACAAGAGTATTGGTGATAAGGGGTGATGGTGGTGACGATTTGTTGTTGACCTCCGCAGCAGGTTTTATACCTTACATCCTTCCTTCTGCGTGCTTTGCCAGCGCTCGTCTGAACGCTCTGGAGGTCTGTGTTGTTGTGAACGTGTCTGACTGCAGAATCTCTGGCTGCGTTCTTTAAATGTGAAAGACTAAATCTGGAGAATGTCCGGTATTGTGGTGCCACTTTTCAAACGTCTCTGATCCTAAAGTCAGTGAGTTCTTCCATGTCCTGATCTTCCTCCAAGTTTCAATAAAATCTAAATCCTGCCATCAGCCAAATGGCAGTGAGCACAAAAAGTTATTGACTGAGACGTATTCACCTGGAAACACACCACGAGGAGTGAGAGGAAAAATGCTTTTTTTGTATTTCGGTTGAAATAATCCAGTTTTGTCCTCGCTCAGCTGACTGTGTATCATGCCGTTCATCTGTAAGCATGAGGTTGACCTGGGGCTGCCTCACAAAGCAGAATAATGAGGTTATCCAACTTACACTGGGCTTAACTCTGGCTTTTTCCATGGAAACTAACACTGCACACCAAACCTTTTTTCTTTGGCAGAACCACTTCTTCATTAATCATCTGTCAATAAACAAAACCCGATCCAAAATGCCGCATTCAGATAAAAACTAAATCTCAATCTCCCTGCCTTAATAATGGTGTAAATGTACTCTTGCATATTAATTATTAATAATATTGCTGTTGGTTCAGCGCAGCCTCTTGCACTTGTATTTCATCACTGCAGCCCTGTGGAATATTAGACAGCTTTGTTAATAAAACAATCTTTTTACAGACTGACTGATATGACCGATGTTGATAAATGCACGATGCACTTAAATCTGACGTTGTGCCTTTATCAGGACATCTTTATCTTTTTAACACGTGAACGAGAATATGGTATTGATTTCTTTATGGCACCTTTTAAGCTGAGTGTGTTGGCACAGGCTCGGTATTGACTCGGTATTGACTCTGTGTATTTGCTGTGGTGAGCGACTGTCAGGTAACTAATGGTAATTTTCCTGTGATCAGGGCTCTGCGGCCGCTGCTGACGGCTCCGAGCTAGATATGAGATAAACAAGCAGCCGTTTTCTTGATGTTTCTCTCATGATCCTTTTTTTATTTATTTATTTCCTCATGAATGAGTCATTGATTGAAACCGGGAGCCGCTTCCTCCTGAATGTGCTGGAATCTGCGGCTTATGCATGATCTGCAGCACAGAAGCAGTGTGCAGATTATTTTCTCTGGATGATGATGATGATGATTATGATGATGATGCCCTTGGAAGTGCAGAGTGAAGGTGAATTTCACACGAATGAGAGTCTGGAATACAAAGAAGCAAACCGAATGATCAACTATGGATAGAGGTCGTTATTTATTTGTCTTATTGTAAAGTAATTGTGGTATTTGTTTGTAGTTCAGGAAAACTTACACACCCTCTCCACTGTATCTGTTGGTCATAGTTTCTTAGGTAGCTTGCTTCCCAACGCACCGGGGTCACACCCGCACATTCGTGAGCGAGAAGGTGAATAAAACATTCGCTTCCTGTGGAAAAGCCGATCCAGTTGCGTGGCTCCGTGTGGAGTTCAACTTTAGTAAACAGGACCCGCGATATTTACTTTGCATTTGCATATTTGTGACCCCGCCTTACGAATCTATTGTAGCCCTTTTTAAAATGATTGTCTCTCCCTTCTTATTCCATTTGTTCTATCTTTGGCAAGTGACACAATCTATGTATATTAAAACACACACACACTGTGGTGCAGCTGCTGATTCTTCTCATCCATGGCCTGATGAGGGTGGGTATGAGTTGTGAAGGGATCCCTAAATGTGGACTGGGACACATGTTAGATTCATGTGTTTCTGTGCTTCCTCTGCAAGTTTATGCCTCCTAATTAATTGCATTTTGCATATTAATTGTTGTTTATGATATAACCTGTCAGGTTTACATATTGTTATTTTGCTGCTTCAGTACTTTCCACCAAACTGACTCTAAACTCTGTGTATCTGTCTTGAGATTGACTAGCGACCCGTCCAGGGATGGGATTGGCTGTAGCCCCGCTGCAACGCTCAAGATATAAACTGTACAGAGGATCAATGGATGGTGATTTCTATTCTGAACATACGTCATTCCTTCTGTTACTTTTTTGGGGGGATTTTTTCTTTATCCAAATCGAGGGTCTAAGTACAGAGGATGTATTCAGCCATATATATTGTATAGCCCTTTGAGAGACAGTTAAGATCTATGATATTGTATAAATAGACTATTCTGAACTTGACTAAAATAGTATTTGTTATTCTGTTGCTGCAACTGAAAGCGTAGTTGCCCTGTTTATTATATGGCTCAGCAATGTAGCATTTGGTAACACTCGGGACATTCAACTTTTCATTTTACTGGCAGGTTCTTAAGTTACACAAGGAGCAAGTCTTCGTAAAATAATTAATTAAAATTGTGCATTCAGATGAGCACAGTTCCTCAATTTCTGATATAAAACTCATCAAAGTGGGTCAGAAGATCGCTGTGTCCTTGAAAAGTTGGAGTGATGATTTAGGTTTTGAAGCAACTCCTTGCACATGCAGACACTGGACGGCTAGGCCGGTCAAATGTACGATTGGTGCTTGCGTTTCCTGTGCTTTTCATCCTACAACACACAAATGTCATATGAAGGCAGCGTGTTTAAAGTTCCAATGTAATTCTGTGTGTGCAGCCAGATTACGTTGTCCTTTATAATGATACAGCAACTCTGACAAGGCAAATTCTTTTTCACAGTCGGCACAGAGAGAAAACATGAGAGGGTTTGTTTCGACGTCTCAGCCGTTGTTTGGGACACACGTGACTTAAAGTGTTCTTTGGCTTTTATAATGGAAACGTCTCCCTGAAACATTGTTTGAATATATACTTTCTTCCATTTTACTATTTCTTCCTGTTGTGTGTTCTTGTCTTGCTGCTGTGCAACCGAATAGCTAAATCTTTTTTAGCTTTAAGAAGATTCCTGCAGTTCAAGTGGGCAGTGCTGTTTATATTTGCACGTCGGGACAAAGACTAAATGCACAAACTGGCCAGCCTATGAGTGACCTCATAGAGCAAGAATCCAGTACAAAGTGAAAATGTTGACCTGTAACATTGAGCACTGGTTAAAAATGGCAACAACTAAGTTATGTGTTTTAATGTAATCCAGCTGGAAACGAGGACGTTATGTGTTGTTGTTTCAGCGCGATGTTGTGTTTTGTGACAAAAACCTAGTGATAAGTGGAGTTCATCTTTCCCTCGGCCACACAGGGGATGCTTTCCTCTCCCATCTCACAGACGTAGCTCGTAATCAATGAATCAGACGCACTGGAAGAACTGAGTCAGCAGATCTGTGTGAGGGTCAGAGCTGAGACTGGAACAGGAATCAGATCATAGACTCAACCTCATGAATACAACTCGTATTCCTGTCTGTCACTCTGTGTGTGTGTGTGTGTGTGTCTGTGTCTGTGTGTGTGTGTCTTCGTGTGTGTTTGGCCTCATGTGTAAAACCATTGGAGTCCATGGTATCCAGGGAAACGGTCCCTGTTTCCTGGCTGGCTGTTCACCTTCCACCTGGCCATATGCTTCCCGCTGTAACCAGAGCCTGTGATTTGATGCAGCAGATCTCTGCCGTCTCTTCATCTTCATTGCTTCTGTTTTTGCTGATGGAGCTTCTCTTTGCTGAATGCCTGCATGGAGAGAGGAGTACTTGGCCAAGATGGACATTTGTGGTTAGTTTGGTGTTTATTATGGAATATAATGTCATAAAGAACTGTTGTAAATACCGTAAATAAAAGCCAGATGAATTCAAGTCCAATATTCACGCTTCTCATCCACACAAGTGATTTAGGTCGTACTGGTAATAATCTCTGTCCATATTAACACACCTCAAAATGAATATCACATGACTTGGGTTAAGGGGGGTTGGGATGAACAGGAAGATGATTTTCTATTCAGTTGGTTTCATTAGTTACAGAAAAAGTGATGAAAAAGAAGCAACAACGGTGAAAAAGTATGAAGACATTTTCCTTTCTTGGACTGACGATGAGGTGGAGCTATGAGTGAAAGTGACTGATGAGAACCAATCAGGAAGCAGAGGCAGACGACTGCACCATAGTTTCCAAACGTCTCCGTTTCTGCTCGTCCAGACGAGTTTTCACACTGAAACCGGGCCAGCTTCTCCACACTTTTTAGTTGCTTGAAAACTTCGAATTTAAAGGGACTGGTGGGTCTTGAACTCTATTTGGTGCCATATAGAGTATAATTCTTCATGCAGCACCATGACTGTGGTCGACTTGAATTCGTGTCACATGAAGTAGATGATTACGGTTGGAAAACATTTGAAAATGTCCGTATTAACTTTTCGAGCCCGTCCCTCCTCATCTCTTCTGTCATTAGCTTTTCTTCTGTCTGTGTCCACCATGAAATGTGTTTTGAAAATGCAGTGCGTGTCTGTGTCTTCTCAACCTGAAGGACTCTTCTGCACAGCCCTATCATTTTAAATATAGAATCGCTGTATCTATAGAGATTCTTGTAGCATTAAGACTCATTCACAAAGTACTTAAAGTATTCTAATACCTCCTCATTTCACAGATTGTAGGGATTTCTCGGTGTATCGGTGTAGAGCCTGGATCGGATTGTACCATGTTTGCTTTGCACAAAGTGTGCTTGCCTGCACAGTTACATAGTGCGGCTCACAGGCTTCCTTTGTCAAGGTGGCACGAAGAGTCCATTGAGCCCATTATGTGCCATTATGCTAATTTGTGAAAGTAATTCCATTATCATCAGTAATGAATGCATATCTTTTGTCCTGTCTTCAGGTCCTTGATGGATATAGAGTGGAAAATGTGGTGTTTGTCTCTTACTCACACAAGAGATTCATATTGACAGATGACTCACGATGACATGATGGTGTGACAAATGGTCTCAAGTGCGCTGATAACAGAATTGATCATTCAGCTTATATTTACAGATCCGTACTGTACAGTTTGATGTATACTGCGGTTTAGTTCCTCCACCGGTCTCAGAGACAAACATCAACGTCACTTTTCTGCGTGTACAGAGCAAACCGATTTAGTCTTCTTGGCATCGAACCTCACTCCAGCTCCCACAGACCCCTTCATAGATTTATAGAGGCGCCATTGTGAGCGAGACATAAAAGCAGCCAGCTCTGGACAGAGAGTGCATGACAGAAGCTAGATATGGGGCAGAATGCCCATCGCCAATTACCCCTCCTGCATGGGGAGCAGAACAATTTGGGGGCACAAATGTCCCATATGACTACAGGCAATTGTTTTCATTGTGTGGTCAATAAAGAGAAGTGATGCTGAAAATTGTTGATCGCAATATTTCAAAGCCAAAAAATACAAATTCAATTAACTTATTTCCTCCAAAACCTCAAAGGTGCTCAATTACCCTGAGCAAAGTGGCAAATCCTCACTTTGGAGAAGCAGGAAATGTTCTGGAGGAATTGATGATCAAAAGTGGTACTGCAATCTAAAAATAGATTTGTTTTTTAATTAGCCATCCGTTTATGTATGCTGCATTCCCTCAAACATAAGTAGCATTCATATGCTAACCTGTCTTCTGTATTACACAGCGCTGACGATTGTGTCTCAAATCGTATCGTCCCAATGTTGTACAAGGGAAACAAAATGTTGGAGTGTATTTGTTCCTGAGAGAGGGAAGTGTGTGTGTGTGCGTGTACATCTGTTTGTTCTTTTTATATTTAGAAACGTCTGGTTAGATTGTGCTAAAATTAACTCTGAAATTACAGATGGTCCAAATCGGGCGGTGAGGGCCGTCTCTCAGCTCTGAGGTTATCATTATTCTGTGGCTGGTTGTCAAGGAACAGCCTCGGTCCTCAGATCCTGCTCCAGTGATGCTTCCCACATGTGTTATGACTGTGAGGCGGAGCGGCGAAGTAACACAGGGTGTGATAAGGGCTCAGTCTCTCTCTATACCTGGCCTTATATGGATGGAGCTTGAACCTCGGCTGCTTTGTAAACTGAGCTTAATCCAACGGCTCACTGCAGATCGTGGATTAGTTAGAACTCTCATCCTCCTCCTTCTCTGGTGTTAGACTGTGTCATATTCTGTGAATTTTGGGATGAGAAGTTTAAAGTAGATGTTTAATGTAAAGCTATGGTAGTAGAGCCGAGTGATTGTATATGAAATGATATATAGAATCAATCAACAGTGGTGCAATTGTTATATACATCAGACACAATTCTTATTAAACAAAACTAATTGTGTTTGTATATATATATAGTATATGGAAGGAATTAATCTCGATTTAGTTTGACTTTATTCTTAGCATTTCAACTTTTTTTCTTGATGCTTCGACTCATTTCTCAAAAGGCTAAATTAAAATTTAATTTAATTATGCTAAATGCCTGGCCCTGATATCAACAGAAATTTCAATATCACAGTTTGGAAAAATAATCAATTTTCTCAACAGAAACTTGACATTACGTACATGAATAGAATTGGGCAGTTCATGATCTTGATGGAAATCCAATCATTTCCAAATTGGTACCTTTTTAGTTTTACCAGTTTTCATCTGATAAAAATGAGAACAATTCACAAGCCAAGAGATGGTGGCGATGTAATATTTGGATTTAACAGAAAAAACTTTTCACACACACACAACTAATATGTGTGCGTGTGTGTATATATACACACACACAAAATTATTCCTAAGATATCGTTATCAAACCCTGATGACAAAGAAATGTAATTGAGGCTTGATATTTTACAGTTTAACCATTAACTCTATTATAAATAATTTCAAATAAGAATTAAACACAAATACAACCAAATATATAGAACTTGAATTTAGAAAATTCAAATAATAAAATGTAAAACCTAAATGTTCTTCTTTTCTGCATTGTAAACATTGTATTGATCAGTGGAAAATTGCAAAACTACACTGCTTTCACTTGAGTTGGGATATCCACACGGTGGTCTGAACTCTGAACAACTTAAAACTCCTCCACAGGAGTAACAAGGAGATATGACAGGATTGTATCCCCTCAACTCCCACACTCATGGTTCAACGTGTGGAGTGTGGACCATCGCAAGCTAAACTCCCCATTGGGGCTTTATGGAGATGGTGTTGATATCCAAAATCGAATCACTTTCACGCTGTCAAACTCCGGTCCTGGATCTACTTGTACGTATTTTTCGTTTTGGACAAATATTTTACCTGACAAAAAAGAAGCGAGGAAGGTTGTTTGAGATTTAATGTACAATTCAAGGTTAATATCCAACAACAACATGAGCGGTAATCCAATGAGAAGTAGAGTTGCAGAGTTGTGTGATTCACTGTACTTTTACTGATGCATTAAGCATAATTTCCCGTGCCAAATTTCCACTCCTACACGACCAATTCTCGGCCTCTGAGGGCTTGTAAATATGTGCCGTGAAGCGTGATTTAGGATTTTGAAATTATGCTATGGAAAGTATTTAACATTGGAGCACAGTACAACCGATTCCAGACTTTAGGACCTGAAGCTGTGAACAGATTTGCTCAGGCTCACTAATGAGAGCTTTTAACAATGAAGCATAATGTCCCTGCTCTCGTTTAAGCTGCGAGAGTAATCCACTCACCATCAAATATGTGTATTATGACAGAAAATGAGGAAACCGTCGCTTCTAAATGTAACAAAGTCCTCTTTTTCAGCGAACCATCAAGTCGCCGTGTCCTCAGGACGCTGCTAAAGCCGTGAAAATACATTTCGCTCCCCACCTCCTTGCCCTTGTGCCTTGCTTGTGGCGTTCTCAGCTTAACTTGTCAGAAATAACACGGCAGAACAATGGCTGCTGGCCGGGAGAGGACCTCTGACATTCCTGTTAAAACAGAAGCACCGTTGTTAGTTAGTGGTCTTCTACGAAAGCCTGAATGGACCAGTATGCTCCTACCTTCATACAGATACATCTGTAATGTGCAAGTGTGCCCTCAGGGATGCATCGGGGGGGTGTATGATTGTGATGTTCATGAATGCTCAGCTGTACAGCAAAACAAACCAGTTTGAGTACATGAAAGCCTCTTGGGTTTAAAAGTCCTTGCGGAGCAGAAAGCTGCTGACCCGAAACAACAGCACATTTACATTCAGACTCAAAGACTGAGGCACACTGACTCAACTCTTTCTATTAGGAACATGATCCAGCTTTTGCTCACCAGGCAATGACTGTCCAGCTGCTCTCAGACAGGCACTCAAGTCCGAACATTTTGGTGAAATTATCCAGCGGGGCCTGTTTGTGAAAACGCAAATGTCAGAGTCTCGGACAATCTCGAATTTTTCCTGCATCCCCCTTGTAAAATGTTCGGAAAATGTCTGAGTGAGAATACAGCAGGCGTTGATGAGGTAAAACATTTCTCAGGATGAAAAAGATGAGTCATACACATAGAAGATGTCAAGTTGAGAAGAAGAGCTTTTGGTGTTTTTCGGAACTGTCAATGTGCTGGAAACAAAAACATGTGATATCCTGCTGCCATTTTCCGATGTCTGAACTCCGAAATTTCCAAGAGTTCATGTCTGAAAATGGCTTGTGTGGTAAATTGAACAATCAATTACGCATTAGGAAAAAGTTTAAGATTATTTTATTAACTACCTTATTCCAAAGAAATTAGTTACTTCGGTTCAGGATTTTTTTTTTCACTTTCTTTAACAGTTTTTTTTTTTTTGCTTTTACGTTTTCGCCCATTTCCCCACAAGATAATTTGTGGATTTCAATGAAACAATCCAGGTTTATTTAAGGGACTGATATGAGTGTGTACAATATGAGGAAGCTTGAATATATTTTAGAGAACTGTTTGGCATTGGTGGAGATTTGTGCCATTTTAGTTTCCTGAAGCAATTATTTCAAGTGACACAAGAAGATTGATATTTTTTTGTGGAAAGCTTGAATAACCCGGGCAAGTATGTGTAAATAAATAACAGTTAAATAAAGTGTGGACTGTTATATAGGCAGCTGTGTGCAGGCAGCAATTCACACATGGACAGATGCACTTCAAGCCAAATCGTATACCCCAGAGGACTATATTTTTAAATTAAATTGTTTCGAACACAAGTATAAAATACAGCTACAGACCTGCAGTGCTGTACAACCTGAATTATTATCAATAAAAAGTGATAGATGAAACCCCTCTTGAGCAGTAACTCTGCTGTGGCCACAGTTTATTTTTTTATATCTGAAGAAGATCTGGAATTTCATATCGCATGGTTCATAAACAATAAAGGACAGAAAAGAAGAGTCAAACAGACTCAGACAGGAGCCACAGTTTAATATCAGCTTACAACGCTCTGAGAAAAGCTTTTATACAAAACCTGCTCAATGTTAAAGCTTAATTCTTTCTGAATTCATAACTCGGCTCAACCTGTTTGTATTACAAACCACTGGGCTGAAAGGATTCACTGAATTCCAATGCACCCTGCTTCAAGTTTACACTTAAAATCAGGGACATTATTTTTTGTCTTTCAAATTATGTATTATTTCTGAGTTTAACCGATACACAAACAATGTAAAAGAAAAAGTAAAAAAGTTCAAGTCAATTTCCAGGTCAAATTTGTTTGTTCACTTTTAGCACTCTGCTGTTGATTTGAGTAAGTTAGTAAATAACTTTGAACGATTATGTCACTCAGTAGAGCGCACACCCCAAAAGTCGCCTAAACATGACAGAATTTTTTCATTAAGGTCCTTGAATTATGTGAAAAATACCCTACAGCTCAATGTTAAAGATAGTTAAAAATATTTTTGTATCTGTCTTCTGATCCAGATCCGCACCAAAATTGAATGGGTTCTTTCCCGACCCATATCACATCCTTCCATGTTTCGTGTTAATCTGTTCAGTGGTTATTGACTAACCGACAAACTGATGAAAACATAAAAGTGTTAATGAGTGGACAATAAACTATCTAGTTGATCTAAATAAAACTAAACTGAACTTTGATTCATTCAGTATGAGCGTGCAGATGGTGTTGAAACGATCTGAGTTGATGTGCCGCACAGTTTTTTGACTGTTGTCGTTTCTGTATCTGTGATTCCGACGATGACATATGGAAATGAACGATGTCCCATTAGCAAGGAGACGCTGGATATTGTGTTGTAAACATGCAGAGATGTGTTGTTGGGGGATGTTGACACTACAAAACGCTCTGAAAAGCTTTGGCAGCCTCAGCCGTGCACTTGGCATATTTTGAAAGGTGTTATAGTGTAAACTGTCACTGAACAGGCCCGATGTAACTGAGACTCAGTTCAACTGCCTCTGAGGGCCTCCAGTCTGTTTTGGCTCAGCGCTGTGGAAATCCCAGTGTGGGCGTGTTTGATCACTCACACAGAACTGTCATGGCCACTGGCCGCCAGGACGGCTACCAGACACCCAAACACAACAGGCGTGCAGACACAGAGCATCGCCAAGGCCAACCGGTGGAGCGAGCAAAGATAAGCGCTGAGGAACTTGGGATGTCGGAGTTCGAGCCCTGGCCTGAATAGTCTCTGCCAGCTCCTTCTTCTTAGCTCAAATTGTCTTCAATCCCTGAAGCCGCTCGCTCCTGCACATCTTTCATATTGTTGATGGGTTCCTTTGCTCTCTGGCTGCTTGGAAATAGCAAAAACAAAGCACAACTTCACTGGTTTCCAAAGTTTTTTCTGTTAAATCCAAAAATTGCATCGCCGGCGTCTCTTGACTTGTGAATTGTTCTCATTTTTATCAGATAAAAACTGGTAAAACTAAAGGTACCAATTTAGAAATGATTGGATTTCCATCAAGATCATGAACTGCTCAATTCTATTCATGTGCGTTCTGTCAAGTTTCTGTTGAGCAAATTGATTCTTTTTCCAAACTGTGATATTGAAATTTTTGTTGATATTAGGGTAAGGCATTTAGCATAATAAAATTAAATTTTAATTGAGCATTTTGAGAAATGAGTCGAAGCATCAAGAAAAAAAGTTGAAATGCTAAGAATAAAGTCAAACTAAATCATAAATTCAACATCATGGATAAGTTTAAAAAATGACAGACAAAGTTTCAAGATTCAATTCGAACTTCTACAAATAAATAAGCTACTAATATTAATGCACATCTCTGCCTCTATAGAATGTCTTGTGCAGATAAAATGGTGACAAGTAACCAGGGAGTTTTTTTAATCGTTTAGCTCATAAACAGTGTGGTGATCAGAATTAGGAATTTGAAGAATTTGTGCTCTGGTTATTTATAAAGTGAAACCACAAATTGAAAGAAGTGGCTGCATTCTTACAAACTGAAATAACTGATAATGGACACATACCAGGATATCGATGGTTCCACCAAACATTAAAAGGGGAAAATCAAATACTTCTCCAACTGGATTTGATGCACCATAGGAGTGCCCTTCATTTTCATATTTAACAACTTTATTCTTGACTTTTGGACTTTGTTCTTAAAATGCAAAATTAACTAAATTGAATCCTCCCTTTTATTTATTATGTTTGGCCCTAACACACTTCCGTTTTTTCGGCAAAATATTTTTTTTATCTTGCAAATCTGAATCTTAAAGCCTTGTGGTGGTGTAAACGGTTCTTTTAAGGCTTTAGCAGGGGACTAGTGAGAGGAATCTGTTTATAATGGCCTCTATGTGCTGCTTCATGAACACGATTGATAGTTTGTAGTCAGCTGACGGCCACACAGCTGTGAATAAGCTCGGGATTGTGAAGCATGAATGAAACAGCTGAACTCGGTCAGCCGGCGTCGGCCTCTAACCGACGCCACACTCCGTTAAAGGTGGCCTCGTTCCATCAGTTATTGCAATGCTGCAGTTCATCATCAGTATTAGTTTGATTAGATTCATGTTAGTGGTGGTATTGGTTTCACCTGTGTTTGACAAACTCTTTTCAACTCTCCCTTTTTTAAAACAATTGTGATATTGTATTAGTTTAATAGGAAGTAAAGGAGGAAGTATCAGAGCCTGACCAATTTATAAGTTGGCCAATAAAAAACAACTAATAGGATCCTTTTAAAGGCATCAATCAATATCAGCATCTTATTTTACAGAGTTAACGATGCAGAAAAGATGTGAATGTTTGGTCACATTAAAATGTTCTTACTTTTTTAAGTTCTTGTAATGGCCTTTTGTATTTATTTGATATTTAAGTTTTAACTGTAAGATATCAAACCTCAATCACATGTCTTTGTCATAAGAGTTTTATAACAACATCTTTGGAATCAGAATTTATATCCATCTAATATTGACACCAGCCCCAAAATAGTGATGATAATGGCCAGGCTGTAACAGGTATGCTCTATTAGTGTTGTCCATACAGGTAATGCTGTAAAATACAAAATATGTTTTGTGACATTAAAACTTGTTCATTACAATGAACAAGTTTTAATGTGCTGAGCTGAGAGTTGACAGGAATCAATGAAAACTGCTTAAAGCCGAATGTTAATATTATCAAAAAGATCGACATGATTCTCTGGAGGTGGATCAGTAACACACTGAAAATTTGTATGTTTTTTTAATGTTTTCATACTTAATACACTGATATAGATTTTTTCAATTGTATATCACATATGTCCTTTCAATAAGAAATAAAGCATTTTTTCAGCTTATGTAATGTAGTAACCTTCTGTGCTTTAGCAGTCTCAGTATGAGTCTTGTCAGCTGTTTTTACTTTATAACACACTGATGCCATATTATCCACTTTTAATGCATATTTGAATACTATGTGTTCAAAATGATCTTAATTCAAGTCCACAAGTATCCGAGCTATATTTTTCTTACTATTCTTCTTTTTTGTCCCCAAAGGTAATCGTTAGTCATTCATGGTATATTGTTCTTGGAGCGTTGGCTGTATTTGGCTTTGCCTCTCAAAACGGTGTCAAGTAAATATACAGAACAGGGCAGAGTTGCACATAAACTAAGACTGAGCATTAATATTTATCCCCTGCTGGGTCAGAGATGGCATGCTTGGTATGTCAGAGGCTCGGTACTTTCTCCCACTAAGCTTTCGCTCTCTCTCAAACATGCACACACACACACACACACACACACACACACACACACACACACACACACACACACACACACACACACACACACACGTTCAGTCTGTTGCTCCCACACACATTCAGTTGTTACTACTCCTGAGATGTACAGGTTGTGATAGAACAGGATTTAAACTCTTAAAGCTAAGCGCTCCTGTTGTCGGGGGATCTTCCCGTCTTTCTCCATTTCCTGCTAATAAAAAGCTGGGGTTGTGTTCTGCTGATGCTCTTAAAGCTGTGTGATTTGTTTTGTCTCGTTTGTTTCATTTTACGAAAGTCTTTCTTGTGCCCAGGTAAATTACAGACTTAAGCTTCTGCTTGTTTTCTACTTATTCTGTTGCATTTAGGAATTTGCAGTTGGCTCTTATTTTGGAGGAGGTAATGCAGGCTGACAAAATAAGATGTACACAGTGACACAAATAATGCTTACTGCTCAAAGTATAGGCCTCCAAACGAGATGTGAAACAGCAGTTCTCAATGTGCAGCCAGGACCTTTGCATGATTCTAAGTCACCACAATCATATACAGAATTTATTTTGCGATTACATGTTGCAATCAAGAATGCTTTTACAACTAAATTACACAATCTGAAACCTCAAGTTTTTACTGTGAAGTTCTCTGCCCTTGAAAATGGGGAAAGTTTGTATTTTAAGTTTTCACAGAATACTGAGACTGGAATTAGTTAAACCTTTTTATGCTTTAAATACATTTAGTTATCATCATTGATGCATTTGTTGAAGCGAAACAAATGGATGAATTAAAATGTCGATAGAAACTTCTCAAGCCTCTTCTGCAGCATAATCCATTTCTCCCCTAATGATGGTTAGATTCATCAGTTCACATCGTGGCTCCTGCATCAAAGTTTAGCATCAACAAACATTGGTAACATGGACTGTAGATAAAGATGAACGACCCGTCTCCACTTCCTTTTCGGCCAATTCTCTGACGAGATGCATGTAGTTTTTAAAATGGGCCGTGAAGCTATAAAGAATAAAAATAGCATCGCAAGCACATCTGTCTGCAGGCAGTGGTTATGGCATATTGACCGACCTTAAATGTATGTCTATAAAAGGTCATGTCCTTTTCCATAAGGAATATCAAAACGGTCCCTTTACAGCTGACATAGTAGTTATCAGAATTAAGTTTATTGGCCAACACATGCAATGAATTCAACCTAGGTTTTACATTGCTCACAGTGTAGTTTTACCGCTATAGACGAAGATCACAACAACAACAAAACCCAACAAATGTTCTTGCATTGTAGTGATGGACGGTCCAGACAATAACATGAAAAGAGAAAAGGATCCTTAATTAGTCCCCCCACGAGGAAATTAGGAGAACATGCAGTATGTTGTTGTTTTTCCGTCGGGGTGTAAGCAGGATTACGCAAAAACTATCAAACTGATATCCGGGAATGAGCGGATTCTGAAAATCCTTGTTCCTTCTGCAAATCCTTTGTTTTTCTCTTTCTCTAACAAGGCCAAATAGGTTGTGGGGCTTGGCGGAGGTTTGCCCTCCTCCCGCTCTCTTTCAGTTACTACAATGAACACGTTAATAATGTCAAGCTTGTGTTTTTCTGCCTGTTGAGCTGTTAGAATGATGCCACTGGAGGTGACCTGGTGGCTGAACATTTAAAGTGTGTAAAACTCCACTGTTACTATCAATTAAGGCTTGAAAGGGCCCCAAAAGGATGCCATGAAAAGCTTGAATGCACGTCAGGTGGCACCAGTCGGGCGGGGGGGAGCATGAGGAGTATTAGGAGACGAGTTGTCCCAGGAGACCCATTGTTTCTCCTGGCGTACCATCATTGGGGCAGACTAGGGGACGCCTTCTCAGTCCACGTCTTTTCTCTCTGTGATCTCCGGGCTTCTCCAGTGACACACCGAGTGCGTTACAGGATATTTGTAGCATTGTTTTTTTTTTTTTTTGGACCATTTCATAAGGCCGTGTTTGTTCTGAGGCTCTAGTCGTAATATGGAGACTGAGTCCTTTCACCTCCTGGCTTTTGAATGAAATCTGTGCACGCGGAGAAGAATTCCTACGAGTTGTCATTTCTGCCTTTCGTCAAGGTGGATAGCAGTGCACCGGCTGCAGAGACCTGCTGTACCTGGCTATAAAAATATATTTATTTCCTGTCAAAGCATTAGAGGAAAATGGATGTGAGTGCAAAGTGTTGACATCAAAGTGCCACACAGCCGTGTCTCCAGTATGGCCAGAGCTGAAACGCAGCATCTATATTTGGAGGGAATCTGCAATCCGTCAGTGTCCCCTCTCTGTCTCTTCCCCTTTGAAGCACGAGATGAAAAATTAAAGGCGCCTTTTTCTTCTGTTTGTCCGTGGGCTTGTCTTTCTTCTTCAAAGCTGTGACTCACTGGATGACCTTTGAGCTCCCAGGAGTTCAGTGTCTCCTGTGAGGCAGTAGGAAATGCTTGAAAGCGTTCAGTGTCCCAGTGGTGAAGTAGGACTCCAGAAACGATCCCAGTCAAAGGCAATTGAGTTATGTCACATTCAGGAAGCAGACCGGCAGTTAGCGTGCCGCATCCGACCCGTATCCAGCCCCCGCTCGAGAGGATGGCCATGAAGGAGAATCATCTGACATAGGCCTGCTACATTCATTTCAGCAGCATCATGTGTGACACTGTGACAGGAAGCTGGAGGACAGAGGTCGTTCTCAGGCTGGTCTAGGGCACAGGGCTGTTTCACTGAAGACATTTTGACATGTCACAGTATAAGCACAGGTTTAACTAATGGAATTAAATACGGGAACCCCTGACCTTGAAATCATTGAAATTTTTGATTATATTTATTGGAAATGTATTCCTCCCTAATTTAGGTTTCAGCATCTGTGCACAAAAATCTCTAATGTACACATTTATAACAGTAACAACTATTCACTGTATATATTCATAATTATAAATCAGGTAAGTACCACACAGCCGACTACAAATGCTTATTTTCTAATTAGACAAGTTAAATGTGATGCACAGAAGACACAGAGGAGTCTAATAGCAGCAATTTAATGACTGTCACATACAAAACATCCTGTTTAACATACACAAACTGGCAACAGAACCTGGGTTTAGTTCATTCACGTCAGTCCTCAGGTTTGTGGCTGGTGACAAAGGCATTAATGTAGCAGCTGACTGCTTTCAAGGTAAAATCCAGCAACAAACAAGGGCGAGCTCTCACGTGAAAGACTCTCGCTCGGTTGTACATTGCCTCGGCTGGCAGTGGGCTGCTCGCAGTAATCAGCATGCAGCACATGACCTGCATTTATCTTTAAAGCACACAATGTGTCTCAGTGTGCTAACGAAGGGGGTGTACACATGTAATCAATTTAATAAGCTAATCAAAAGTAAAAGTAAAAATCAGACTGATACAGTGTTTCAGGGATTACCAAGGGGCAAAACAGAGCTAACAGAGGCCTGTTTATTTCGTCCTCTGACTAATGGTCCAAATAAAGCTTATGGTTTGCCTCAGCCAGTTCCTCCTGGAATTTGTGATCTTGTGATTTCAAAAAAATGTCAATTTAGAAAATTCAACAAGTTCTGATGTTGGATGGATAAAATAGAAGTTGCAGTTTTCTCTCATTTCTTTCATATTTAAAACACATTGTACGTTTCCTGCATGGATTAAGTGTAAAGCGTGTTGCTTTTTTATAACCTGCACCAGTCCAGGAGGCAATGATATCTATCCGATCAGTAAACCTTAATGGTCATCTTCCTCTTACTAGTGACACTTAATAGGAGCAGTTCTCTTCTTTACCATAAACATTTTATGATCAATTTGTTTCAGGGTAAAACGCCATATCTAGTGCATCACACTATATACTGACGATAACAGGAATGTTCACCAAGTACTTAAATTCTGTCACTTTTGCCCACAATATATACGACAAGTTTGAGCTTCATAAGTTTTTCTGAAGCTGTAGTTTCTTGTTCACGATTTTGAAATCCTTTTATACCAATATTTTTATAGTTTTCATCTTAATTCACCGTGTTTTCTAAGCCTTACTGTTAATTCCACATATTTTTCTTACTATATAATCCTAATTTTATCTACAGAAGTAGATTCATTATACATGTATCTCTTGAATCTCTAGAACCTTGAATTTTCTAGTGGAAAATATCAGAATGAATTAATCAAATGCATTTGTCTTTTGCTCTTAAAAACTTTTGCAAGGACTTCTGTGAATGTTTTTGAACGGGAAATGCACATTTTATTTGCATGCCTGCTTCTTTTTGCAAACACAACAATCAAGGTGTGGGAGAGACGTAGGTGGTTAAAATCAGACTGCTTGGTAAATATTGACACCTTGGATGCTTCGCTCTGTTGTTTTTTCGTGGCCTCTGCTGGTAATTATTAATATCGTACTAAAATAATGTACACAATCACACACACCTCCTCCTCTGTGGAGGGATTCAGCCTTCTGTCATCCCAGTCTCCCTGAATCAAGATCACAGGATTAAATATCGCTGCATGTTCTTAAAACACTTGCCACTGAGGGTTATTAGTTATAGATAAAGCTGAGGGTCACTCACTGTTGGACAAACTGATGTCTGATAATTAAAAATGGAGGCGACCAGAAAATCCATGTGTGGTCTGATATACTGTAAGTCTATACATTGGATACATAGGGTAAAAGAACCAATGTTTTTTTCTTCAAGGCCACTTTATTATAATTTAAATGTTTACATATCATTTGCATAAATATGGCTTAATGCTTATTCTTGCACTACTCATTTTTCTGACTGCTGACAATGATAAGACCGCCCCTCCCCTGCTTGGTGGTTAGTGATGGTCACAGGGAAGCTCCCACCGTGACGTGTGTCGTCTGCGTCTCATGACGACCGCTAACGTGTCATTAGCAGAAAATCCATCTGAGCTGCAGGCTCCAGGAGGAAGAGAGTAAAACAACACTTCATTCAGGAGAAGAACTGACACCAGTTAGATTGACTTTGAACGATCCTTCAATCTCTTAATCATCAGGTCATATTTTGTATGTCTTGAAAGAAATCATGTAGATGACAAAATAGTCAATACCTTTTTTTTATTTAAAGTGAATACAACTTGTTTCTGTAAATTTGATCTATAAATTAAAGCCTCATATTATAGTACATCTCCAAAGCGGTGAATCTGTTCATTTATCAGTGGTGATGAGTTGTGATCACACAACAGGTTTCTTTTTAACTGAGACCACAGGATTGAACCTGACTGATTTAACCTTCAGCCGATTTAAATCTGCTTTATGTTTTCTGTTATGTGCTGTTTGAAAACTTGTATTTGCAGAATAAACAATTCAGAAAATATGTCCATCATTATCTATGACCATTCATAATTTATACATCTTATCAATAGATTTTAGATCTTTTGGAACCGGACAAGATGTGCATTTATGTTTACATTTTATGTAGCAAAAGTGTAACAAAGTTATTTTTGGTTTTCTTGAAACACGATTTGATTGGCTTTGGGAAGATGTGATGTCACCACGTTCAAAGTTGATTGAGCAGCGTTTTTTTGGATTCCTTGATGCGGACTTGTTTAATAACTACATCTCAGGAATCATTGGCAATTTCTAAAATATATTGATTTGAAATGTTTCTCCCTATATGGTTGTGGGTATCAGCCTCCACAGATGTTTATTTACGGGGGCCATTTTGCTGCCTCGGCCTATACGCAGAATAATAAACAGTAAAATACCTGTGGGAGCACCTGTAGACAAACACATTTTATTGCCTGGAGTGTTCCCATCACGTGTTCTCCGCTCAGTGGGGATTCAGCTCTTTGTGTATAATAATCTCACCTGCGACAGCTTACTTGAGGCATCATTGCTGTCGCAGGTACTCGGTCACTCGGGAACTTTGAGCTGAATTTAAATTGCGGTCGCTTTAACCGGTTCCTGTGAAACGACTCTCCTAAGTGCTCTTGATTCAGCAGCTATTGAGTAGTATGAAAATGAGTCAGCGTGCGTGAGGTAAGCAGAACAATAGGCATGAGTCACCTCGGGAAATTACTGAGAATGTTCTTCCCTGATTACGTATGTTAAGTTTGAGACGACACCGATTTGTTTACACGTCTTAATCACGACAACCAGCAGTTTTTCTCCACACTTATTCAATAATAGAGTATCAGGTCCTTCCCCTGCGGAGGATCTCTACATCTTTCTGTCTGTCGTGTCGTTCCGCGTCTCACTCTCCCTCCTTGTTGAGGAAAAGCCCGTAGCTTTTCCAAGGCTTCAGTGAGCACGCAGTGGCAGTATTAATAGAAAAAGGCTGCTGCTGCTGCTGGGGAATATTTGTATTGACCTGTTGAAAGACTTTTCTCTGATGCGTGCTGTTTCTATGGCAGTGTGGGGGCGGGATGCTACGAGCGCCTGGTGGAGCTCCGTGTGCAGCTGCATCCTGGCTCGCTCCACTGCAGGGAGCAGCAGCAACAGCAGGAGACGGCGTTTTCCAGGACCATAACATTCGTACGCTTGTGCAGTTTTCCGTTTCAGCATTCCCTCCAGAGCACTAACTTAAAGTGTTTGTGCATTAACGTAACATTTCTAATAGATAGAGTTACAAATAAGATTCTGTACATACTAGGGATGGGAGGGGGAATCAATTCAGTTACGAATTGCGATTCTTGTGAATGACGATCTTTAAATCGCCACGCTGCCTCCCAAATCAATTTTTTTTTAAAAACATTTAAAAAAATATTTATATACCTTTTATTTATTGTTTAAAAGTAGCATACATTTCTTAATCTGTCAGTTTGTGTGCAGTTGACAAGGGCTTTACAATAATAGGGCACATTCTTATTTATTTTCTCTATTGGCTCCCCGGCAGTCGTTAAGTTAATGTTAATATTTGAAATAAAACTTGTAAAGCTCTAAGTGGAATTGACTGTGTTGTATCTGAAGGTTTGATTCAACTGTTTTCCATGGTCCAGTATTTTTAAAAAAATATAATCAAAAGAAATTGCAAGAAATCGTAATATCGAATCGCAATACTTACAGAATTGCAATACATATCGTATCGCCACCTAAGTATCGTGATTGTATCGTATTGGGAGGTCCCTGCCGATTCCCGTCCCTACTACATACAAACCACTGTCAAATGTACCTGACGAGACACTAATTCTGTTTGCAGATGAGGCTACGCAGCAAATGGAAAAGAATAATTGTGATCCATTCCATGTGACTAATGCAAACATTGGCAGGAAAAGTGGCTAACAGATTAAGATAAGATGAGATAAGAGGGAGAAATACCAAAGAATTGCCTTTTTTAAATTCACAGTTCTCTGTCTCACCTTGTTTCTTAACTTTCCCTGGTTGTGTCTCACTTCCAGTCTTTCACCAGATGCTCCTCCCTCTGTGTGCGCTTGATTTTCAAACCAAGACCGGCTGAGGGGGTTTGGACTTCATGTGTTTTTTCAGTTTGTTCCGGCAACATAGTGGTGATGGTGTGAATGTGAAAAGGAACCGCCTCATACCGACTGCCTACTGACGTTCAGCCCTGGTGTTTTGTGTTTGAAAGGTGGAAACTCGAAGTTAGGGATTTGGTGCAAATTTAGAACTCAAATTGTCGTAAGGCAAACACATGCTAGTGAGCAGGAACACAGGGTTTCCCAAAGACACTCGGTACCCTTTCCTCTACAAGCTGCTGCTTAGTGTGGACAGTATGTTTACAGCTTCTGCAGTAACTCTGGACATTCAGCAGTAATCACATTTCCCCTCCATCCCAGAACATCTTAATAAAACATGGATCCTTTTTTCTCCATAGAGAGACTGTGGTGACAGGACAGTCCTATGTTTAAAGGTGGAAGCTTTAGATGGATTTCTGTTTATTAGATGGAAATATTTTCAATCAGAAAATCCATTACACGTGTAATAATGTTTCCTGTTGCCAGGAGAAATTTAACAAAAGAAGTCACATTCATCTAATCGCCTAAAACTTAAACCCTGGTTTCTTCTATACATGATGTTTAAGAAATCTGGTTACTGCATAAAGTTGTTAGTTAAGTACATGTAAATGCAGCTCATCAGTAAAACCCATGGTCACAGGAAATGTCTAAATGTTGTGTGGGGGTTCCTCAATGATCAATGTTTGAACCATTTCTACTCATTTTACAATTTCCCTTTTTATTACTAATGATATATATATATGTATTTTGTGTCCAGGCTTAATAAGTTTAACCCTGCAATACATATTTTGAGCAGACATTTATATTTTGTTCTTAAGGCTACAATATTGAAAAAACTTAATGTGAGATGAGGATATTTTACTGTAACTGATGGAGAATAAATTGCAGGGGTTGAAAAGTATTTGGACACTCGGCTATTAATTGTTTCTTATTCCTCAATCCCTCCTCATCTGTCAAACATCTGGAGTGGTTCTGTTATGGCTCAGACACGTGTGGCTGCCAACTGAACTGGCACCGGGACGAATGCAGAGGTTTACAGGAGACTAGCTTCAGTGGAATGCATCAAAATTCATTTCTATCCTAAACGAGCGTAAACATACGGCTAAAATAAGATCATTCTCCTGATTACTATTTAATTGAGCATGCATTCCGCCTGCAGAGAACCAGGGGCTCTATTTTAAGTGCGCAAGTGCAACGATCAGTAAGGAGCAGCAGGTCAGCGGCATACAGACTGTGTGGGCGTCTCCAAGCACACCAGCTATTTTGGTTCGTGTAGGAGCAACAGCGCAACATGCATGAGGGCCGGCTGAGGTGGAATATGGATCTGAAGGCGTGGTGATAATAAATCCTCTCTGAGCGTCTCACATCATGGGTCTGATTGCTCCAAAACAAACGTCCTCACCTTCGACAGGCCAACATTACAATGAAGTAACTTTAACTTTGGGCTCTTTAATACACATCCTTTTGTGTCATATTAATACTCAATATTGTACAACTACGTGAAGTTCAGGAATAAGGTTTCCTGTGTGGCAGCTGCATAAACCGACAACCAACTGCTGCTGATTGAGTCTGTTTTGGCTGAGCCTGTAACTTGTCATTCCTTATCTGCTGTTATTATGTTAGAGACGTCCAAAATCTCAGATAAGTGCAAATACTGCAGCCGACGCTTTGTCAGTTTGTTCTGCATCAAAGCAGTTTCACTGATAACAACACACACTCACACACACACACGTGCACACACATACACACACACACACACAGACACACAGATTCCTGTCAGAGGTACATGTTTTGAACATGTTACCAATGGTTTGCTATTTATTCTCCTAAGGTTTTACAGAGATATCTGGATATAGTTTAGCGCTTCAACCGACAATTACATTTCTCAATTAATCATTCCAGTCTTTTTTCTATAAAATAAACTTTCTACTAATTGCAGAAATCTCTGTATGTGTGAAGCATACCTCAAGAACTGTTCATTTTACCGACTTCACGACTAGCATGTGTAACGCTGACGACCCAAGGACGTAGCCAGTGTTCTGTAGCAGCGGCTGGGACTTAGGCGATCACAGCCGCGCGTTCACGATAAATGATTCTCCACTTCATGTTCTGCGTCGAGCTTCTGTAAACTTTGAACAAACTGGTGAACAGCTTGTTGTGCAGCAGCAGTGATGCAGCTTCAGGTTCATGTGGACTGGGTCCAGCAGCAGGTCTTTACTCGGTGCAGCTCATAATACTTCAGGTCACTTTTACTGTTTCAAAATTTGATGCAACCAGCATCCGCTTATTCCAAACAGGCAGGTTTAGAACAGAAATTACTTCAAACCATAATTCACATTCTTGATGATCTTCTATAGAATTAATCAAGTCTTTGTCTCAGTTCTAATTTACAGTACTTTTGTCAAAATGAATTTACTATAATTAAATGTAATTGCTTGCTATTACTGGTCTTTATTTGAAGGGACAATTATAGAGATTATGTGGCTATAATGGCAGCACTCACTTGCCCATGTCTAAAATACTTTCTCGGAGACGTCTCTTTTGTTTCAGCCAGACAGTTTCCAGAGATCATTGGGAAACCTTCAGTAAACAGTTTGAGGTTGTGCAGGTAGCACTCGTCTTTGTTCTCCGGTCTCTCGTAACAAACTGCTGTTGCTGTTGAAATGTGAAATGCCAAACCTGTGAAGCGCAGGTGTAGATTCCAAATTAAATCTGTGGTCACACTTGTGCGCCAGATTCCTGCACACCTGCCGGCTCCGTGTAAGAAACCCCAGTCATCAGTTTGTAAGAAGTTGTGCACCTGTTTGGAGATGAACTCATTATTCATAATGTATTTTAATTCCAAGCAGTCAGAATTTTGTGTTTTGCAGTAAGTTTGCAGTAAAAACACATTAGCAGACATATTTTATTTTCATATAAAGCATGGTGGATGTGGCAGTATCCAGATTTTTGTATTTGGGATAGAGGCAAATTATGCAGGATGGCAACTTGGTGCAGTTAGGGTTAGAAAAGTTTTTAGTTTGAATCCTAGTTAGAACAGGGTCTTTCTGTGTGGAGATGCATGTTCTCCACATGTCTGCGTGGGTTTTCTCCAGTTCTATGGCTCCTCCTCGAAGATCCTAGATAATGGATTGAAAGAAAAACATGCAGCCACCTTGTGATGCTTCCTTCCATCTTGCCTCTGTCACGGTTCTGTATCACGCAGCTCGTTTAGAGAGAGTAAGCCTCTGTTTCAAAAGAAGTACGGTCATTCATATTTATGCACCACATCCGGCTTCAGATGTTAAGAACTGTAAATGTTGAGGGTTTGATGAATTGGGCAGACTGCCTGAAGAAAAGCACAATGAGCATTTCTTCATTTAACTTTATTTAAAACAAAATTTGAGTGATACAGACAGCAGCAGCATGGCGTCCTCACTGACTGATTAACAGGGATTGACTGTTTATGGTCAGTTCACTGTTAGTGGAGAGCGAAAGGAATGAGAGAGCGAGAGAGAAATGTGGCAAAGGTGCCCGGCAGTATTTAAAGGCAAAATTTTTACATTGCTAAGACCTTTGACCTCACCCTGATGCCCCCACTTTGTCTTTCTCGCCCTCTTCCTCACAGATAGTGTCCAATGTGCTTATCTTCTCCTGCACCAACATCGTGGGGGTGTGCACACATTACCCTGCAGAGGGCTCCCAGAGGCAGGCCTTCCAGGAGACCAGGGAATGCATCCAAGCTCGCCTTCACTCCCAGAGGGAAAACCAGCAGCAGGTGAGAGAGCTCCGATTTATGGCGACAGATGGAGATGTGAGAGCAGAGGGACCAGAAAGGTGTCGGTGATTCAATTAAAATAATTCTTACGATACACCAGGTTTTCCTATCTCGCCCGTTTGCAGCAGAGGAATCCATTACGTTGTTAAAATCCTCCTTTGATAAATATGACTGGTTTTTATTTTGGTCTTAACCCAAAACTGGACCTACCTGACCACAGCGATAGCAGCCGCCCCACCCCTAACCCCCCACCCCCCCACACACACACCTTCTCCACTGACTATACTTCCCCCCTCCACCCTGGCTTGGACTGCCACACACCCTCCTCCAACCACTGAACATTTGAACATTCGTACATTGCACTGACTGTTACTTTGTTTTTTACTACTGTATTATCCCGCCTATAGTGTATTCATATTTATTTATATATATTTATATTTTTATCCTGCTCATAGTGTATTCATAGTCCTTATATCTTACAATTCCTGTTAATACTGTAATATTCCATATATATTTCTACTGTACATATCTTATTTATTACATTTTCACTTTAATATGCACGATACTCTTTTTCTTGCACTTCTTGTTAGACGCTAAACTGGAATTCGTTGCATATGTACTTGTGCAATGACAATGAAGTTGAATCTAATCTAATCTAATCTAATCATTTGTTGCTGACCACTTCAGTTTCCAGTATTCTCCTCTGACCACCGGTATTGCAACCGGTTGTTGTGGTTAATTTATTCCTGCATGTTGGTCCCTCTGCCTCCCCTCAGACAAGCACAGCCTCCACCTTTTAATTCACTTATACTCGTCCGCTGAACTTATATCCCCCCCCACGCTTTTCCTGCAGGAGCGTCTCCTGCTCTCAGTGCTTCCCCGCCACGTTGCCATGGAGATGAAAGCCGACATAAACGCCAAGCAGGAGGACATGATGTTTCACAAGATCTACATCCAGAAGCACGACAACGTCAGGTAACGTCGGGGGCAGATTGAAGCAGCTATAAATAAAACCCTTTTCTTATCATGTCCACACTTCACCAATCATTCAGGGTTGCGTGTTGCCTCTTAACATCACACCCACACACATCAGGATACGCTGCATGTTTCTCTCATGAATTACAGTCAATACTCAAAGTAAAGATGATTGTGAAATTACATTTTTATATAAACGTTTGGCTGCATTCAGCAAGTTTTGAGAGAGGAGAAGTTTGACTTAACTAGGACAATTACATTTTCTTGTACTAACATTTCAAGTGGCCATGTAATGTTGGTATATCATGTGTTCTCTGTAATAATGAGAGTGAGAGTGGATTTCACAGGCTATCAAAATAATGTTATTTCTAATTCACATCTCCCCTGTTGAATTTAAGCCAACTTTGAAATCTTGGTGCTACAGAACAGTAAAATAAACCAGGGTTTAATCCAGGTTAATCCTGCATGGTTCAGACCACCCACAGGCAGAGGAGGAGGGAGAAGTGAGGTGTTGCTATGACAACTAGCTGCATGTTTTTTTTTTCAAGTGTCTCCACATACAGTATCATTAACCGTAATAACATTTGTAATGTAATGAAACTACCGTTTTGTGCCTTTGGGCTGAGGTGGGGGCTTGTTTACGTCAAACCTCTGCATATGACACAAGTACTGTATTTTCATAAACCTGCGTGAAATAAAAAAGTAGCATAGCATTTACCATTTTCAGATATCCACCTGCTGCTTAAAGAATTCACACAAAACTAAATAGGACATTTTTCCAATCTTAATGTTAGCACACCTGGAACATTGAGTAGACAGGTTCAGGTCCTAACATTATTTCACATTGTGGTTTGGAGCCGGACTGATGCTGATATTGGGTAGAAAAGAAATCTGGGACTGATATTTCCATAAAAGGCTCATATTGTCAGATTTTTTTTTTTTTCCGACCCACCAATAAATCAGCCTGGCTCTAGTTTGCAACGGCAAATGGCCAATATGTCCTTAAGCAGTGGGTTTACTAACATTTTTCTATCTATTGTTTTGGGTTTGTTGTATTTCCTTCATATCTTCTCTTTCATCAGAGGTCTCCAGCTTTCCTTCCCAATATTTAAGCTCAACTGTGAGTGTCCCTGTACTCACACAATGTTTTTTCATACTTTCAGAAAACTGTCACATTCATAGTCTGGTGCAATTATTAGCATTAGTGTGAAACCTCCACTGTGTCGACAGCTGAACTTTATCATTCCTTATCGTCCTGGTAATAGTTTAAAGGGAAGATACGAGCTTGAAATGTCACATGTACTTTTGTCACTGTCATTCCAGCTTTGCTCCTAACAAAAACCTTATCTACACTTTAAGTGTTTTTCATTTGCATCATTCCGCTGGCTCAGGAAACATCGATGCTCTCTAATACTCACTGAGAAACAGAACATGCAAAATATCCTCCCATTTATTTGTTGCATGCTCAGGAATAATATCTCTATTGGTTGATCAAAGCTCCCAGGTTTACTCTGTGCCTTTTGGTTTTACGTGGGCTATTTAATATAGTGTTCTACATGTGCACGCCCTGAAAACAGCGTTGATGCCGCTCAGCTCTGAAGGCATCTTGTGCTTGATGTGGATTCCTGCTACATGTGGAATTCCAGTCATGTGATAATAAGTGGTGATATAGAGAGAGGAGATCATAACCCCTGATCCGGTTTATAAATGAACTTTGGCGCCTGGGGTGAAAGTCGTCTTTGATCTCCCTCTGGTCGTGCCCTTACCGGAGACTGACACCCCCCCCTTGTCGATGCTTCTATGCAGGCCTCTGTTTCAGTCTCTTGTGCAGTCCGTTCAGTTTCAGGGATGCAGTGGCACATCACTGGTTTTACTTCAGCTCATAATATTGTAGATCATTTAACACCTAGTACAGATGCATTTGAAAACCTGTGGTTAGGTTTGGCACCACCTTGTGGAGTCAGAGTGTGTGTGTGTGTGTGTGTGTGTGTGTGTGTGTGTGTGTGTGTGTGTGTGTGTGTGTGTGTGTGTGTGTGTGTGTGTGTGTGTGTGTGTGTGTGTGTGTGTGTGTGTGTGTGTGTGTGTGTGTGTGTGTGTGTGTGTGTGTGTGTGTGTGTGTGTGTGTGTGTGTGTGTGTGTGTGTGTTAGTTATGGCCTGTAGCTGTCATAATCAGGTGGCGTCCCAGATCTCCACACATAATAGTTGCCATTGAAGCCCCTAATCACTTTGATGTGGCCCTTTTTAATCCTCACGGGTTAAAGCATCAGGTCTCGTACACAAAGGTCTTTTCATCTCCATTAATGTGATGATTATCATGAATTATGCTGTTTAGTCGACTAAGTTTAAGAGTTCAGTGTAAGTAACAGGGCAGATTGTTTTTGGAGATTGGACAGGGGTGAAAAAATTGGGAAATTTACAGGGCATGTGGCAGAAGTTACTGATGCTCAACCCTGACGAACGTGAATGCAGTTGTGTTTTTTTCAATTAGGAGACAAACGCCATCAAACTCTCCACCACCAAGGAGGTTGAGTTTATACCCCTGTCTGTTTGCTTGTAAGTAGGATTATGCAAAACTGATTTCCATGTAACTTGGTGGAAGGATGAGACGAGGGGGGGGGCCAAAGGAGCAGATCCAGGATTTTTAAAATCACTTTCTCAATTTTCTTTTACATTTTCACAAATATCCCTGGGAATAATTAATGCATCAACTTAACAAATAGGGCAACACACCTGTAACCACCAATGTGTCACTGAGATCATGTGGAATCTGTGAAAATCAACAGATTGTGTTTCTACAATGGTTTCAGATCTATTTCTAAATGACAGGATTTCCATTCCGCTGTTGATATGGGTCGGTTACTGCTTAAAGTACATTCAGTAACCGGCAACTTATTCTTACCTGTGAACAAGTTTAGTCAACTGATACAAATCTGCAGGTACAGTTATCAAGGTGCAAATGGAACAAAAGAGGCAAGGACCGAAGAAAAACAAGGGAACGAGTTAGTTTGGTCGAACGTCCTCCTGCTGCAGGTTTTTCTGCAAGTCTCTGGGGAGCTGGCAGCACATTAGCAGCATCCACTGAGCCTTTCTAATTTCTATCTGTTGTCATGAGTGTGTGGTTAATGGCCGGCTAACCATGTGTGAATAGGCCTGTCGGGGAGCAGCCAGTGGCTTTTGATAATTGGGGCACTGCTGCGAGTCTGAGTAACAACAGGAAGAGAAGTGACAGCTCCTGCTGCTACAACCAGAGAATAGGAGGGAAAACAGAGGAGAGCGTCCAGAGGAGGCCGAGTCACTCCAGGTCTGGAGCCTGTTGCTGCTCTCGTTGGAGTATTTATGTTTCTGTCCGTCTCCGTGTGAGCGGAGGAGACCTGAGGGCTCACAAACCCAGGTGCCAGAGTAGGTCATTCTTCACAGATTAACCGTAATTATAATGTTTGATCAAACATAAAGGTACACAAGCATTATCTTATATTTTTAAATTAGTATTTGTACCAGCCCAGGCTGAATTAAGCCGCCTATCAGACATGCACTGACGTCTGGACCTTTTCAAAAAAAAATTCTGGAGGGACTGTCTGTGAGATCTCAAACGTCTGAATAGTTGCCTCCGTTCCTATTTGTCCTGCCAGCACTCAGTACAAATGTCTGGAGTTAGCCCAAGTGAGAATACAGCAGGAAAATCAGCGAGCGAGGGGGCGTGTTGATGACGTTGCTATCACGAGACGGACGTGAAACTGGAAGAATACAAATATCTCCTGTTGAAAGGTGTTCAACTTTGTAAAGTTGACGTGGTTTCAAGAGCTTTCTGAGAAAGTGCAGACGCCGGTGTCAAAATGCTGTCAACAAAAACACGTAAACAGTGTTACCTCCTGCATGATCTACCCAGATACCACCCATCACCTGGGAAATTCTGGAAAATCTCCTATTTGTTGTGAAAACATTTGACCTTCGTTTGCATATTCTTGTCTAAGGTCACTGTTTTAGGCATAATTATAGGGTGTTTTCACCAATTTCCCAGGGGATGATTCATGGATCTTAATTTAAAACATCTGGCATTTTTAGGCGACTGATTTATTATTCTTATTTTGTGCAGCTTGAATAAATCTAAGGGGACTGTTTGACCTTGTTGGAGGAATGCACTCTCCCCTGTGCTAGTTTTAGTTGTGTTGGTATAAGTTGTACAGTTGAAGGTGCTTTTGACTTTTAGCCAATGATAGTGGCCCAGCACACAGGAAATTGTTTGCCCCGGAGGTACAATTCTGCTTTACCTTTCCCTGAGTGTGCGGCGTCTCACTTGTGTTTGTCCTCTGGAGTAAAATCACGTCCCGCGGCTTCTGCAATGAGGCCAAAATGAGTGCTGACTCAGGTATTATGCAAGAGGGCTTTGGGCCGGATGTTCCGATGCTGCCGGGCTGCCCTGTGAGCGTTCAAGGAATATTCTTAAACAGAACGCTGTGACTGTAGCTGTTGTTGCTGTTATGTAGGCCAGCGGCACCCCGAAGAGACAGCCATGGAAAGAACATTGCATAAATTAGAGGAACTGACCTTACCTTTGTTCTCCATCGTTGACTAACTCAAAAAAGGGGAAGATCTGAAACTGTACAGCGAACCCACATGGTTTTAGTGTGTGTTACGCTCTTAATCATGTGCGTGTGTGTGTTGCATAAGGCCGTCCTGCTGATGAGGCTGGAGCCAGGCCTTGCCCGAGAGTCTGTCCCTCGGTGAGCAGACGGCAACACACATGCATGCAGGAAGCACACAACTCACAAATCAGCTGATGCTCACTGCCTTGATACACAAGATAAGCACGGACTGCTCGTCTGGCTGCGGTGATATAAACCTACTTGGCCTTATATAGAGGATTATTTATCTGATTAAGTGTCATACTTTAGTTATAATTTACAAAATGATCTGTGTTCTGATGCTGATACAAACTGTATGGTTTCTGTTTTGCAAAATCTGTCGATGAGATGTAAACGCTCATTGATGCTGCGTTTGTATACAAAAAGCGATATGCGTGTTTCAGAAGATGTAAACATCCCTGCCCACATACGTCCATGTATCCTTTATGTTGGCATGGTTTTTAAGCAAATACATCCACTAGAGGGCAGCGAGGAGTCAAGAGTTTCTGACAACAAGAACGCGGCGGTTAATGTACGTCTAGAAAGAGACAAAAAGCAGCAGTTTGTCCCTGACCCCAAGTAACATCATACAGATGCCTGTAGTTTCTTACCAATTCGCAAAGTCACTCCTCAATACTTTCCACCATTGTTGAAATTTCTTCCTCGTGATTCATGATCATCTTGCTTGAGCTACTGGCTACACTGCCTATGGCGTTCGTTGAGTTTCGAATTCTGCACACATAAAACCCCCCAACTATAAACGTTCGGGAGCATTTCTGCTTCTTGTGAGCGTACGGCTGAGATGAGCGTGAAGTCACACTTCCCTACGTGCTTGCAACTGTTCAACACCACCTGACAGTCACTCCCACGTCATGTTGGATTTTGAGACTTTGGAGATGGGAACAGTGTCAGACACTGTTCAGACACCGAGCATTTCTTACGCGCACGTCTCCAGGAACAGTGTCAGACACTGTTCCTGGAGACGTGCGCATATGCGGGTGTCTGATTTAGTTCATTTAGTGGGTGCAACAAGGTTGATCAAGAATCCGAAAGAGATAAGAGACAGAAGAAATGAACAGGAAATGAAGAAAGATCTGATTAGTATTAGATAGGAGGGAATGAAAAAAGTTAGAAACGAAGCAGAAAATGTCTGAGCCAGACGATGATTAAAAGAATAGAAGTGCCTCTGTGAGCCACCAGCAGACCTGCAGCGTGAGGCAGCCGGGGGCCGATGAAAGGCAGCTGGCCACTGGCAGAACTAGTGCCAGACAAGAGCGGATCACAGGGTCAAGCAGCGCCAGCACAGGACAGCTTGATTTCAGCTGAGATTTCACCCAGAGCACATTTTCTAAGCAGTGGCTCTGAAAGCAGGAGAAGGAAATTGTCCCTATGCAGTTGTATGCATACTGCATGTAGAGTGAAAAGATGTAAATCTAACCCGTGAACAAAGGCCTAACATTCCTCTTACGGAACCATACCTGAAAATCTAAATCCATATTCTTTGAGAAATCATTAAAAGCTTGACAAATCTCGTAAGTGAATACTATCCTAAATCTGCCCCCTGATCCCGAAATGCACCAACATTTAATGGGTTATTCCTTGACCCATACCACCATCTGTACGGTCTTTTTAGTGCAATCCTGCAAATACATAGACAAACAATGCAGATGAAAACATAACCTCCTTAGTCGATCTAAGGAGCCGAATATAACCCCTGTAGCAATCAGACAATAAATTAGCTTCTCCTCAAATTTTTATACATCGTTAAGTGTTATTTCATAAAGTAGAAAAGTAGAAAACGTTGAAAACATTTAATTGTTGCATCCAAGTTCTGGATGAAAGTGAAAGTGAAGCTGTCCTCTACAACAGGACAATGATCCAAAGCAGACGTCGACATCCATCATGAACTGTACTTGTGGAACCAGACGCTGTAGGTTCAGACGTCACAGTCTCCTGACCTGAGCCTCACCCAAAATAGTCTGTGGGAAGATCTTAAACATGCTCTGTGTGCAGGTCAGCCTAAAAATATCCCAGAACTTTTAGTGATCTACAGGAAGAAGAGTGGGAGAGAAAAGAAAAACCCTGAATCAGGAGCAGAAAAACCCCTTGCGCTGCAGAGACAGTTTCATTTGGTGTTAACATGTGAAGAAAGGCTTGTTTTTAACGCGTTTTTGCTGCAGCACTTGTTTATGGTTCTTTTAACTTCGAAAAATATAAAACGTTCAAAATATGCAGCTCAATTTGCCCGGGGCTGTTTTTCCATATGCAAAGTATTTATAGCTCTGATGAAACAAACCTCCATATTAACATCTCGGTTTAATTTTAATAATGCGTCTATTTATTTAAGATAAATTATCCTGTGTCTGCTTCCTCCGATCCTCAGTTACTGTTGAAGGAATCGCTAAAGGCTCTGTTTGTCCCAAACCAAAATATACACTGATGTGAAACCAAGCCCCGTCACAGATCAGTCTGGAAGCGTTTCGTAGAACTCGCTGTGTGGTCAGAACCCTCTCATATCTGTGCTGTTATCAGTTGGCAAAAGTTATTTTCCTTTAATTGACCAAAGATGGACACAACATCACACAACATTAAAGTATGTCGTCCTCAAGGTGCAGCTTTTTGTCGTGCCACGCTGCTTTTGAGTTCAGGGTCTCCTGCACTCACTGTCGACTACTACAGCAAAAGTCTCAGGATTTTAACAAGCGATTTGTCACCAAGGAAACCATTAAACTGGACTCAAACACAGCAGGTCTCTTTCTCACACCCTCTCCCGCTCTTACTTCCGTCTGCACCCTGCTGTCGCCTGTGATGTTACATCGGGCTGTGGGAAGGGGCTTCTCCTCGCTGCCTCTCTGTGTCAGTGGAGATTGATTGTGATAATCCACCAGGAAATCTCAGCCTTGTGTATTGGACTCGAATAGATTCAGGACCGTGAGACACAGAGGATAGTCAAGTTTATACTGCAAAAGATATACATTATAATAAGTTTTTAATCCAAAAATTTGATGAAATATTGAAGCATAAAATCTGAGAAGGAATTTGATGCAAGTTTTTTTTTTTTGGGTGGGGTGGTTCTCCGGCTTGATATAAAGATTATAGATAAGCACCACCTGGTGGCTGGCTGGAGTGTATGTAAAAAACCCTGCCTCATCCATGTTAGCAGATGGGACATGGACCAAAAACTAAAATCATTTTTTGTCGAAAATGGTTTATATCATTTAACATAGTTATTATCCCACTGATGTATCTTCAAGTGTTTTTTGTTGTTGAATAAGTATTTAAGTTTAAGCTTATTTATGATTAAAATGTGTTAATTGACGCTATATAAACGGGGAGCATGCTTAGTGGAGTGTGTGTGTCAGTGGCTCTATCCCAGCATAACTTCTGCCTCAGATTTATATGAAGGCAGATTCGTATCCAGGATTTTTTTGTCTTGCATCTTGCATCTTTATATACAATGTATGGCCTGCCCTGGATTGTTCCCTGAAAGAATTTAAACCTCGAGAGTCCACATAACATGAGTTCAGTCCATTCAACGATTTTATAGCTCATCAGTCATAGGACGAGAAGTTGAAGCTTATTTTTAAGCCTCAAGTCAATTAACCTGTATTTTTCGCACAATATACAGTAGCACAATAACTACGTATTGGACCCTACGCTTGTGTGTGTTTTATACTGGATGTGTTAAAATAACTCTGCTTTTTAAACAGCTCAGTTTTATGTGGACACTCGTTGCACTCACTATCCAATAATGATTAAATATGATGATGCAGGGGGAATTAAATGTGCAGTTATCCAATAAGTAAAGTATAACAACTAAACTAAAGTAATCTTCTGTGTATAATTCATATATGTATTTAATTTGGATGAATCAAAGTGAATCAAAGCTCTCACCACTGAGTCCACTCCTCCTGTCAATCCAAATCTTCACCTCCGTTTCATTCATCCCTCTATTCCTCTTCCTCCTCACTTGTCAACCAGGGCTGCCTCCACCCACAGCGATAGACCTGCTCCTAAGTCGCCAAGTGTCCGGTTTCACTCGACCTCTCATGCAACAGTTCCCAGAAAACAATCAATTATTCTCGGAGATGTGGACCTCAGAGTAGGGACACTTAATCCTCTTCAACTTGAAAAGCAAATGAAGTAAATTTAGGAGTCTTCAAGTCTAAGTACATTAGAACATGTTAGTGCTGTTGGAAACAAAAAGAGTCTGTGAACCCTGTTAAAGGACCATAACACTCGGACACAAATTACTCTGAAATGCAGCTCACTTATACGTGTATATTATAGGAACATAAGTAACCTTCTGCCCACACATACAGCACAAACACACCCTGTTCTTGGCTGTGTAGCAGCCACTTACCCTCTTAGATCCATGTGAGCTTGTTTGGTTTGAAACCTTTGTTTATTCATGGCTTCTTCTTCTTCCTCTTCTTCCTCTTCTTCCTCTTCTTCCTCTTCTTCTTCCTCTTCTTCCTCTTCCTCCTCTTCCTCCTGAGGGTCTGCCTCAGAGAGCCACTTCTACTTCACTTCTAGTCAGGAAACTGCTCGGTCTCAAAATCAGGCTTGATTAATGTTTATTTTTTAATTTGGTGAGTAAAATGAGATTTTGTAGGATGGTTTTGATTCAGGATACTTCTTGTGTTTTTCCACCATTCAGTTAGACTGTATTTTTGGAGGTTTTCTATAAGGTTTCCTCCTATAACTGTGATCAGTTGCTCAGCAGCAGACTACTTTTAAACCCTTTGGACCCTTGATTGCTGCAATTTGTCAGTCAAACCAGAGCACAGACATTATACACACAAGTTTTATAAGATTCATTATGACTCACTTTCTGAGGACATCATTATTTCCACCTCCGTTCAGGCAGGGTGTTGTAATTCAACTGTGAATACATCAAGTTGAGGAATGTAACCACATATGATTTATATACAACTTGCAACAACATCAAATTGCTTTGTGATTTAATACTGTGATGAGGAAGACTGGAGTACTAACACGTGCATGAAGCTATTTCACAGAATGTAAGCCATGGTCTTCTCCCAGTGTTTCTGTTGGGCTACATGTGAGTGACAGAGAAGGGAACAGCTCCTTTTATAATATAAACATGTTAGAGAATATAAACGTGGATATAGTATCAACACTGTAGGAACTGTCTCCCACAGCTTTACCTCCTCTACCTGTGAGCCTGCTCTCTTCTTCCTGAGAGAAATGGATTCAGTCCAGTGAGATCATCTGTCCTGCTTGTGTGCTGCTGTGAAGAAAGCAATGAAAAGGTCTCAGTCAATAATCAGACCTGTGCTGTATCAGTTTACCTTGTTCTCAGGGTGGGGAGGCTAAGTTCTTGCAAGTGCACAGTTCATAACAAATCTATTATCTCTCCCACTTCCTCTTCCTCTCTCTCCTCATGCCATCTTTCGTACTTTAACAACCAGATTACAGACGTTATGTCACGTTCAGGGAACATCTTGACAGAGTCGCCTACTCCCCAACCACCACCTCTCTGTTCCCTGTGATGTACTCAGATGAAAGCCCAGGGTGGTTTCTTGTGATGGAGTTTCATGGGCTGAGGCAAAGCAGGAACACTTTGTAAATTTAGTTTAAAAAAAAGTTAATTTGAACTAGAACTAGATCCTCATATTATGGACTAAATAAATGTTGTACCGATATATCCGCTGATAAATAAATGTTATTGAGGCTTAATATTTTACATATTAACAATAAACTTTATTCTAAATAATTGTGAATAAAAAGAAAACACAAATAAGACCAAATATATAGAACTGAGTTACAGAAATATATTTTATATGTAAATTGTTAACATAACTGACATGTTTTCTGCATTGTTTATAATGTAAAATATAGGTTTACGCTGTGATGTCTTTGAATGGAACATGATATATCACTTACCCGAGCTTCTTCCTCAGTGACGTCCACCTGACGTGGAACAACCCTCCTTCCATCGACACGTCCATCCAGAACATTCCAGAGTGGGAGGAAAACAGGAACAAATCTCTCTACATAAAATGTTAAGTTCTGTCTCTGTTGTCTTTCCGCAGCATCTTGTTTGCAGACATCGAGGGTTTCACCAGTCTGGCTTCCCAGTGCACAGCGCAGGAGCTGGTGATGACTCTCAATGAGCTTTTCGCCCGTTTTGACAAACTAGCAGCGGTAAGGATGCAACCACATTCATGTATGTACAATATATATCATGCACACAAACTGTGTGATAGTTTAGTTTCCATACCTACACTTGTTTTTTATTCATGTCAATGGGTAGAAAATACAAACGTAATTCACCAACTCTCTGCACAGTTATAGAAAAGTGTAATTCAGGTTTCAGAGATAAAACATGACTGTGATACACTGCTTGGTTCGGATGAAAGCATCTGCAGTGCTACTGACTTTGTTCTGTGTCACACTAGTTTGAGGTCAGACAAGCCTGGTCACATTTCTGTGTGTTCCTGAGAACCTTCTGGTGACTGTGACTGAGGTGACTCACTCACACATTGAGGGTTAGAGGATGATTCAGCTCAATAACACAGCGTACACCCGCTCTACACCCTGTACGTGACATCAGGAGGAGACAAAGTCCTTGTGTTTGACCTGTGGCTGCAGCCAGGCCTGTGGACATGTGGTTTATGGAGAGCCCCACTGTGCACAGCTTTGATGCTACTGTCTCGTCGGTGAGCCAGTTTAACCACAGGTCGTGTTATGGTCTTCATAGTTTAGTGATAGAAACCTTTTTTTCCCCCTTTCTGTTTCAAAGCTCATCTCTAGAGTATCTGTGCCTCAGCCAGTGGCCGCGGGCATTATGTTTTCGGGTTGTCCGTCCTTCTTCCCAGTTTTTGCCATCCTTCCACTCACACACATTCATACAGTGCATCTATGAGCTTTCTCTATCGCACACCAATCACACACAGCATACGGGTGTGGACCACTTTGGGCATAATGCGTCTCCTCTGGTCGTCCTGTGGCCAGAACCAAACCCTTGTAAATTAGCAAATGTGGCTTAAATATCCCAAAACAAACGTGGGCCTCTTTTTGTAAACATGTGGATCTCTTGGCAAGGTGTAATCTGGATGTGGACCTAAAGTGGCCCATGTGGTACAAGGTGAATTTGGCCCAAATAGCACAAAACAAATTCAGGTCACCTTTGGTGGACATTATTTAGCTGTGGCTTTCTTGTGGCCCTGATCTAGTTCATAGGAGCAAATTGCCTAAGTGCCATCCTTCCATGTGGTAAGTGGGCGGGATGTTTGGGACGTGGGCCAAAACCATTTAGCTGTGGGAGCCGGTACAGTCGCAAGGGGCAATTTGGGTTTCTTTATCTTGCCCAAGAACACTTTGACAAACGGAATGGGGGAGACTGGGATCGAACCGCTGACCATCTGGTTTGGGAACCTATGGATTGACAGCTGAAACTGGCTGATACACCTCGATACCGCAGCTCCACACCATGCTAGTGCTCAGACTCCTACACTACTAGTTTCCTGGATCTTGTGGCTTCATTTGTGAATAGTGGGAGGAAGTGGAGGTGCGTCGTCCATCTTCATATAAAATCTGTGATGCATGGTCCATATCAGCCACATTCACAGCCTGGAGGTCGAGCTGTGGGAGTCAGGAGACAATTTAGAGCGATCACACTGTCGTTGAAAGGCCTGTAAAGCACAAAATCACATTTCTTAAATGTTTTCCTTTTCCCTTATGAATTATTGTTCATTGCTTCTCTTCTGAAACACATTCAAATGAACAATTCCACAGAAGAAGTCATTCTTTGCATGAACTTGTTAAATCCTTAATTTCTTAGAGGTTTAGTTTCCGTGAGAGAAGTTGACATAAGGCCAAACTGAGAAAGGGAAAGATGTATTTCGAAGGTGCCCTGATGTCTGAGTATCCACAGCTTAAACACATCAGTTAATTCAATGTGCTCCTTATGTCAATGTGGTTTCTTTACTTAATTGAAAAATACAAGTAAAAGTCTCAGCATCACTCCAGAGTTTAGACTTTCTGCTTTTATCTCCCGCAGCCACACGTTGGTTTTAGAGCTTATTTCTTATATCTGAGCCACAGCTTCACATTCACGAAAATGTATCTATTACTTCTGAACCCAGAGGCTTCAGTGTTTGTCCAGTAAATGCTCAATAAATGTAATTTGTTTGTGAAAGGGGAAGTGATGTGCTTATCAATTGTATATGTCATGCCTGCATGGAAACAGGCTTAAAGGCATAATAAAGCAGAAAAGCTGCTGCTGACACTTTTATGTGAGTGCCACACACACACACACACACACACACACACACAAAAACACACACACACATGCACACACACACGCACACGCACACAAACAGACACACACACACACACACACACACACACACATACACACACACACACACACACACACACACACACTCTCTTTCTCTCTGTGGGCTCTTTGCACAGTGAGGCTTTTTGTATGTTCCCAGAGCCATGTGCTAGAGATACTCAGGAGGCTATCATGAGACACAGTGTTCTCTCGAGCCCTACGGACACACACACACACATACACACACATTAGACACATTGCAGAGTTCTTTGAGTTATTAGACTGATTTATAAATAATATTAATGATAATCCTATAAAACACTTTGTGAAGAAGTAATTGTTCTGTAAAAAGTGTCATACTGAAAAAAGTTCACTTGCTAATAATAACGGTTCCACATAAGACAACATCCTCCGAAGAAAAATACATTTCCAATAGACTAATGAATAAATGGAACAAATAAACCTATGGCAGTGTTGCCAACAAACAGGCAGTCAATAAAGATGCAGTAAAATCAGGTAAGTCTCCAATATAAGTGTGGTTAAAGAATTCATATAAAAGAGGTCAGTGGCTGTGTTGACCTGGTTTCCTCCGGCGGTTTGCTCCTGTCTACTGTCTCATATGTGAGTAAGAGGTCAGACGAGGAGGCTAATCCAGGCCGGACACGGTCCATTCTCTCGAGTCTTGTTAAAATCCTGCGTTCTGTAGAATCAGGAGCCGATTCTACGATTTAATGTAATGAACATGTGAATCTCAGCCCAACATGTGCATGTGGCAGATTTAGTCCCTGCAGCCTCAAGGTGACCGAGTGGAGGCGCGAGGAGATGAAGACGTGTGAAGTGATGTTTGTGACCTTGAAAATATTCTGATTAAAAAAACGAGAGATGGTACAATGACTCTTAGTTCACCGACTGGACTGGATCCGCTTTCATAAGAGATTCCAGATCACACACCGACTCATATGATCCTGTTTTTTCAGAATAAGTTTTAATTGTTTGCAGGGTAAATATAGAAGCATAAGATCCAAGGTTATTACTCGGTGCACTGGCAGGGAAGGAATTTCATCACCTTCAGACATTTTAATGTATTTATTTCAGCATTTTGACATCTGGTCTTGGGGGTTCGGTGTTAAAGGCCTATTTTACACTGTAAATCCACAGGATTACTCACTTGAGGAAGTAGTAATTCACAGATTTTGCACTTCACTTATACTGCACTTATTTTTGCAAGTGATTGGAAGAAACCATTGCATCACCGGTATCCATTTATAACACCATGGTACCTGTTAACCTGGTCTTACATCTTTGTTTCTGTTTGTACGATAATGGGTGTAGAGGTGGGCGGCTTTGCCTCAGAAGGTAAAGCGCAGGTCTCCACTAACCTGAAGGTCGGTGGTGGTTTGATCCCCAGCCATGTGTCTTTTCTTACTAAGCACCAATTTGCCCCTGACTGCTCTGCTGGCAGCGTGTAATAGAAACAGCGCAGCATATAGTAGGGCTGAATGAATGGATATACCTTCAATATCCAGTAATACTTAAGTGAGTGTGTGTAAATGAAACAAACTGTAGAAAATCCAAGGGAAGAAATAAAAAGTGGCATCAAGTTACAGTAGTTGTTTTTGTCCTGTCAGGAGAACCACTGCCTGCGGATCAAGATCCTGGGCGACTGTTACTACTGTGTGTCGGGGCTGCCGGAGGCGAGGGCCGACCACGCCAGCTGCTGCGTGGAGATGGGGATGGACATGATTGAGGCCATCTCGTAAGTTACCGCTGTGGTTTAACGAGGATCTGTGCAGTAGCAGGACGATCTGTGAGGAACCCACTGGATGGATGCATGGCTGATTTCCAGTTGCAGTTGACAAGCGTTACACTGTTGTGTGAAACATTTTTTTGAATAACTCAACAGCAGTTTATGAATCCAGAAACTGAGTCCTGTTTGTATTGTATAGATGAGAGAATGTAATGAGTTAACAGGTCATTTCAAACATCTGAATCATATCACTGCTGCTGCTGCAAAAGACAAGAAGATCTGACCTGTAAGTGAGGGCGGAGATATTGTTGCTTTTCAGGATTAGTGCCACATATGGGAACCTTATCAACAGCACTTCCAGTCAGAAACACATGACCATTATGACACTAATGAACCAGTGATCTCTGTGACACGTGTATCAGCAAAGCAACATGAGAATCAATCCTTTTACAGATTTACACTCTTACTAATTCAATATTTTGCGATCTTGCAGGCTGGTACGGGAGGTGACTGGGGTGAATGTGAACATGCGAGTGGGAATCCACAGCGGCAGGGTGCACTGCGGAGTGCTGGGCCTCAGGAAGTGGCAGTTTGATGTCTGGTCCAATGACGTCACATTAGCCAATCAGATGGAAGCTGGGGGCCAAGCTGGGTATGTCTCCACGGTTATCGTCCGGATCCGACAAACTTTAAAACAGTCCCTGTTAGCGTTGTTCATGTGAATATACAGTGTCTGGACGTTCATCCTTTATGTGTGTGTGTGTTTCTGATTTCAGGCGGATTCATGTCACCAAGGCCACTCTGAACTATCTGAATGGAGACTATGATGTGGAGGCAGGAGACGGGGGAGAGAGAAACGCCTACCTGAAGAAGAACAACATCGACACCTACCTCATTGTGGGCAGCAGTCAGAAAAGGGTAAGGACCTTGTGATAGTCTGAATTTGTGTCATTCGTAAGACAATTTAAGAAATCGTTAGATTTGATGCTAGGCCATTACACCCAAAACACATTAAATAGGGTTATTAACTCTGCCATGGAGGCTTTTTCCATGGAACTTGGTGGGAGAACGGGATGGGCCAAGACCCTCTTCTTTAACATTGCAACAGTTTCCTAGGGAATCATTCTCGGTCACTGATATCTATGAGTGTGTGCAACGTTGGATGCAGCAGATTTGAATGTGATTTCATTGGGTGTCGCCTTTTTTCAGCTGCTGTACGTTAACAAGTGGGGATACAAACCTGTAACTGCCACATAAGTCCCCCTCGGATAAAATTAATTCATGTACATTAACAATTTACATGTATCATTAATACTTTTATTAGTCCAAGCAAACGTATAGGTCTGCTGCAGAATTGTTGATGGAGGTTTGTGCTCTACTGAGAGACAACCTGTTTTTTTTTTAAGTTTTAAAGAAAAGAAGTGATCCTTCATTGAAAATGAACCGTGAAAGCTGGAGAAAAAAGCATAAAAAGTTTCTTGCACATTCACCATTGATGGATCTAACCTGCAGCCTTGAACCTGATTCTAGGTGTTTTATTCCACTCACCCCATGTTGCACACTGTTTACAAACTGGGATTTTGTAACATACGTTTCAGAGGAGTGAGTTCATCTCTGCTTTCCTCCACAAGCTCCAGTTTCTTTATGACTGTACTGGTTTTATCAGCTGTCTGTCCTCCAGCACGATCACAAGCTCAGACTATAGATAGCGCAGCATGTGATATCCTCCTCTCATTTTGCTGCTCATGCTGTGAGGCAGAAGGACCAATGTTCCATCTCATTACTTTGGGTTCACTTTTAGATTTCTTAGATTTATTCTTTTATTTTTGTTGAAAAAAGTCCCCTAGAAAAAGAGTGCAGATATCAGATCCGTAGAAATTAAAAATAAATTGATTATTAATCTTAGGGCAAATCATGCAGTATTACAGTTGGATAGTTTTATTAAATTAACTTAAATAAAGATGTGAGTTAAAGGTCTGCTGTGCATTTATTCTTGGCTGAACTGTGTGACAGCATCATTAACATCGTCTTCTTCATTGAATCTACAGCATGAATAAGATATCATCAATGTTGGAGCCAATTAAGCCTTTTAAATTGACACTCTTGTTAAGCTTTAATCATATTCTATCTTGCTGTTTTCATTTCAAAATAGGAAGGTGCAACATAATAAAACTCTTTTCTTAAATGTAAAATATCCAGTCTGAAGTTTTTTCACTGACGGAGAAATAGATATATCACTGGAAAAAAAAAAGCTTGAGTAATATTTCCAATTCAGGATTTATACTTGTAATGAGGTATGAGTACTGAGCTAGAGTGGCACTTAACTGAGCGCATCCGTCTGCCAAAGCCCAACAGTCTCCTTACATTCAATTTAGCTGCACTAAATTACATTTGGAGATATGTCTCTGTACAGTTCTAAAGACATAATAAATGGATCTTTAGGAACAAAACTAACTAATCTAGACGTCCAATCTTGCAATGTTATAGAAAGTGATCAAATATATTTGTGGATCTGTCCCCCGATCCGGATCCACGAGTTCTTCCCTGACGCATACTGCAGCCCTCCACCAGGTTTCATGGAAATGTGTAGTTATTACTCCTGAGAAAAAGTACTGGAGTAAAAGAACTTCCCACTCTTTCTGTTTGTATTGCACAGCACTTTGGTTGTTGAATGAATAATAAATGCTGAACTTGATTTGACTTCACTGTCCATTTCTATATCTCTGTCTCCTCCAGAAAGAGGAGAAGGCGATGATCGCCAAAATGAACCGACAGAGGACCAACTCTGTCACCCACAACAGCGGCCACTGGACCGACCGGCCCTTCTACAACCACCTGGGCGGAAACCAGGTCTCCAAGGAGATGAAGAGGATGGTGAGTGAAACTTTGTCGTATTAAATGCGTCCTGACAACAGCATTTCTATCGCGCTCGTCCGTGTCACAGCCAGGTGACACCTCTGCCGGGATCTCATCTCAGCTCTTATTTGATGTTGAAGCCCGGCACATTGTTCATACCCATAATCCTTTGATATGAAGCCGTGATAAGCAGGCACGATGACCCTCCATGCCACACGCCGCCTCTCACACCTCGCCCTGCGCTCTGAGAGGCTCTCAGGAGCTCTCAGGGAGACAACAGCAACATGTAGGCGGGTGCCATGCAGCTGGTACCACAAGCAAAAACAAGAGACCACCCCCGTCGTCCAAACTTCACCCTCTCCTCGCTTCAATTTTCGATTCATAGGAAGAGCTTGAAATGAGCCGGTGACGGCGCAGGGGATGTGAGCACATGGAGAATCGCTTTTATTTACGAGCTGTGGCTGAGGCTCCCTGCTGCTACGACCCGGCAAACAGTGACTCACACAGTGAATGGATGCACCCACATCTGAAACACACACACACACACACACACACACACACACACACACACACACACACACACACACACACACACACACACACACACACACACACACACACACACACACACACACACACACACACACACACACAAACACAGAGGATTGTTTTTCCCTCACATCCTCACTCCACCCACCTCTCACCATGAATCTATTATGAGAAAGAAGATGAGAGCTGCGTCCTCAGTGTGCATAGATTTCCACATCAATTACTTTTATATGATTATCGGTGTTTTGACACACAGTTCTGTTTAACGATCGTGCAACAACAAGTGGGTGTTTAGCATCATTAGCAGCAGCTGATATGACTGAACAAAACAAGAAAAGAGCGCCACCTACTGAAATTGTAAAACTCAGAAAATGCCTTATTTCTAAGGACTAAAAAACAGGATTATCTGCCGAGATTCAGGCTGAGTAATCACCGGTCCTGAAGGTTGTGCCAGTGCCTTTTTGTTTTCCTCAAATAAGACGTGTGTGTCACCAGTATCTTTGCACCTTAACTTACCGAAAACTTTCCAGGGACATTATCGCTTTTCTCTTGAGCTTCATTTGTCACAGTTTTTTTTTTTTTGTGTTCATCCTCTGGCTTGTCACTGTCTCCCTCTGTCTCTCTGCTCTGCTCGTTAATCACCCGACAGCTCTGGAGATAGAGGAAGTTGTGCCGGAGACGCACAGAGGGCACGAGAGAGAGAGAGAGATTTAATACACGTGGCAGAGAGGCAGGAGTGTGGTGGATGGAACGTCTGTATTTGTTTTGTAAATTCAGAAACAGTCATGAAGCTGTCGTTGATGAATTCCAGGATTTTACTTGTGTCTTTTTCCCTTTCTACTGTTTATTCAACCTCTGTCATATGTGGAGGTGATGAGAGGAGTCAGTAGAACAGGCAGGAGGGCATATACGTTTTACCTTTAGCTTTCCATGTGGTGTTTTGTCTGCCAGATGTGCTCCTGATGTTCCTTCAGCATTTACATTAATGTTTTCATACACAAGAGGGAGCTAGAGAGACACAATCTGTGGGTGCAGGACAGTGCTTTGCTGTTAAGTTGTCCAGTCCACAAAGAAAACATAATTGTTCTTGTTCTGAGAAGGTATTTCAGGGTCCGAGCATCTTTAACTAATACATATCATGCAAAGACAATCAGGAAGCTGAAACAGCTGATTTAATGTATCGTATTTGAACAAATATATTATTTGTTTATTGATCTGATGTCCCTATCACAGAGTTTTAAACCTACCACGTTATAACAATTTATTATCTAAAGATTAGAATTAAAATAGTTTTAATTAATTCGGAAATGATATGACCAGGAATCATTAAACTGAATCGGGGATATTTGGCTGTTTAAAGCTGATTCACTATTCTTTTTACTTCCTTAGTCGATTTAAAGTAAATGATCATTTATCATTTTTAAATCTTTATCCATCTTTTGTGGATTGAATGTTTAGGGCTAAAAAAATTGCCCAGTCTTGTTGATAAATAAATAAAGTTCCCAGTTGTTGCTGTCAGACTTTTGGAGCTTAGACCCCCTAGTGATGTCATCGAGGTTGAAAAGGGTGTGTGGCAATGCCAAGTATAGTAGACTGCCCCTGGTGGCGGTTGAGGGGATCTAGAGAACATTGGACTTGACCTTGGCTCTGGAGGTGAAGACTGGAGGTGATTGAGGAGGAAAACAGGTTTAAAGTTTGACAGCAACAACACGATTGGCCGATTGAGATCACGGCTAAACCTGATTGGGTTGAACACCCGACAGTCAGCTGATTAGAAGAGGAAAATATTGTGAATGAAGGAGACACAGAAACTTTTCCTGATTTAGCTTCATTACAACTCCAGAATTTGCCTCTTCTAGCTGATTGTTTTCCTTTTGCTCATTTCTCTTCTCCTCTCGTCTCACAGGGATTTGAAGACCCAAAGGACAAGTGAGTAGTTTACTGTCCTTCAACGTTATTCTGTCTTTCCTCTCATCCTTTTCTTTGCCCTTTCCTCTTACCCGTCTGTAATCCATCTGCACTCGCTCTCACCTCCTCCTACACCAGGAAAAGAGCTTTAAATAAACTCAAAGAGCTACACAGCAGTTATTAACAAACCGTCATTGGCTCTGACTGGTAGATAGTCTCACTGTTGATTTATACATTCTGCTGTTTCCCCTTTTTGGATAAAACAAAAAAAAATAAATACATTCACGTCAAGTGTTGTGTAGTGTTAAGAGATTTAGTGTTGAAGCTGCTTATTGCTGATGTAAGCATCCATTAGCTTACAAGACATTTGCTTACAAGCATAAATAAATAAATACAGATGGTGACGTTATAGACACCAGGATTCTGCCAGAGCTGCACTGTGCATAAACAATTAAGATTTAGTTCCATCATGTGCATCAATACCTCAAACACCAGAGAGGATACAGGCAGCAAACTTAATAACTTGAGTACTTGATGGATAATAGGAATTTTGACTTTTGCAAGGGCCAAAAAAATAATGTTAAAGCCCCTTAACTTATTCCCTAAATTGGAGAGCACATGCAGTAGCTCCACCAAGGCCAGACAGGCAGGTTTCATAGCTGATAACTGCTTATAAATGAAAATGTGTAGTTCAATTAGATCCACCTGTCTAGCAGTGTTTGCAAGTGTGATAAAGTTTAGTAAGACTTTTAAGTGCTTATATTATTTAGTCTAAATTCAAATGATTGTTTGTAAAGTGCCTTTTTAGATCATGTATACAAATAACACTGACTTGAATCTGTAATTGGTCTCAACACAGCTGCAGAATTTCAATCAATGGAAGTGATACTTAGTTTAGTGTTAAGTCCAAGATGAGAAGGATCATCAGAGACTTTTCAATTTGCAAACAATTATTTAAGCGTTAATGCACCTCCGAGTTCAGAAAGACGTTAGGGTCAATTTACAAGTTTTCCTTGCCCAGTGGAAAGAGAATTACCTGCAGTGTCTCTCAGAAAAGGCTTTTTCAGTATTTCTTGATGTGTAAATGTCACAAAGTCTCATCTTGTTTTATTCAGGCATTTCAATTTCAGAAACACACAGGAAAACCTAAACCCAGAGGACGAGGTGGACGAGTTCCTGGGCCGGGCCATCGACGCTCGCAGCATCGACCGCCTGCGCTCCGAACATGTCAAGAAGTTCCTGCTCACCTTTAGAGAGCCCGACCTGGAGAAGAAGGTTAGGGGGCAAGCACACACACACACACACACACACACCCCACAGGCAGACATTGTGAGACACACTGCCTAAAAAGAATTGGCCGTGACAAGCAATCTTCTCTGTGCAAAGGTACCAGGAACCAAGTCCAAGTAAAGTATCAAGAGACAGGGATGGTATTGAACACCAGTATCTGCAGCTTATATTATTATTATATAATATAAAATATATATTATATTATTAGAAAAAAAGCAGTACAGAAACTACAAGGCAACTCTGAGTGGGCACACCTCAACATGTTTTACATATATTGAGATCAGATACATATGGGTTTTTAGCCAGTAAAGTGGCCTAAGCTATAAGCCTTGTTTTCATTTAAAGGTTCAGTGTGTATAGTTTAGTGACGTCTAGTGGTGGGATTTTGTGTTGCAGCTGAATACCCCTCACCTCACCCAGTCCCTTCTAAACATGAGAGAGAACCTGTGGTAGCCTACAGTTGTCATAACAAATCTAAATGCTTTTAGTTTGTCCAGTCTGGACTACTGTAAAAAACATGGTGGCGTCCGTAGAGAGGACCTGCTCCTGATGAAAATATAAAGTATTTCAATATAAAGGGCTCATTCTAAGGTAAATAAAACAACAATTTGACAATTAAGATGAAACACACTCTTGAAAACATCACTAGGATTATTTTATAGTCAGATTCTGCCAGTAGATCCATTTCACCTAAATCTTACATACTGGACGTGTAACCCCTTATTGCCTGAATTAATTTCAAATATATAAAAAAATATTATTTGTGTTTTTGCTGTCATACAGATGCTAAATTAAGTGGAGATTGTTGATTTCAATATAGCATATACAATAGATATAAAATGTAGGTATGAGGCAAATAAGCGACATTAGGCATAATGGGGCATAACCGTAATTTAACAGATTTCCCAGTCTCTGGTATGTAGATTATTATACTGATGCTGCTTTTGCTTGAAATTGAATAAGCACATATGTTTCTGTACAATCATTGCTGTTCCATCATCACAGTATTTCAAATACAGCTTAATATCTCAAAATAACTTTGCTGCACAGTACCAAGGGGCTAGTATGTATTTTCCACTCTGACCACTAGATGGAAGCAGAGTACTTCCAATACCTTCATGGTATGTGTAGTATTTGCACCATCAGGCATTCGTGGGATAAAAAGACCGGAATGGCAAATTCGTGACATTCGTCTACAAGGGGTTTAGGGAACTGTAACATTGTCGGAGAGGAATACATGTGCATCTTTTTACTGAATGTAACAAAAGTCTATCATCGTGTGTTGAAATGCTGTTTCCTTCTTCTCCTCTCCCTCCGTGCTGCAGTATTCCAAACAGGTGGACTCCAGGTTCGGAGCCTACGTGGCCTGCGCCTCCCTCGTCTTTCTCTTCATCTGCTTCATCCAGATCGTCATCGTGCCTCCGTGAGTCAACACTCTGACAGGAAACACTGTGGCAGAGCAGACACCGGGAGACGCTTCATTCTTCTTAACGTGCCCCCATTACACACTCAAACTGTTGTGATTAGAAAGCGAGATGACAGTAATTTGGCTTCTCGCAGACGCATCTGTTGTTGCTGTCGTTTTACCAACAGCAGGATGCTAACAGATGCTAACATCACCCATGTGTCTCCTCCTCCCTCTGAGTAATGATCACTGTCACACATGTCAGACAATAAGGAGTAACAACTGCAGACAAATATAAAATGATGGATGACGGAGTCTGGCTGTAATTATCGTGAATATTCAAATGTTATGCTGCAGAAAAAGTCTTTTAAAATACAGTGACAGCACAAACTCAGGGTGAATCCCTGTGAATTGGCTGCAAGACAGGTTTAACAAGTTTAAAGCAACACTACATGTAACGTTTAACTGCCATCTGCAGCGACATGCAATGATAAAGTGGTTTTCATTTAGAGAAACCCTATCAGTGTGCTGGGTGGAGCTCTGACTGCGACGTCCCACCCACTGCACTGAAACACCACTGAAAGCTGGATATTACCCATGATCCCCGGCTTCCTGAACCAGAGGATGCAGCTGTAACGAATCCATCAAACTCTGTTTAGAATTCTTCTTATTTTAAAAGTTTCCAGCTGAATATTGGAGATAAACTCTGTTCTGAATGACTTCTAAGTCATTTTTAACTGATCTACTGTTAAGAACTACTCTTCAACTGGCTGGGCCTGGTTCTTTGACCCTCAGTCAGTTCCACACTTCTCCAAGGAGATCGTACCCACTCTCCAAAGTTACATAGAACAGACGTTCAGGGTGAGGAGTGGGAATGAGAGAGGAAACATTCTCCTTATTTCCACTTCCCAGACTTATTGTACATACTTCAAATTGTAAATATCTTATCCTATCGTCCAAATTGCACAATCCTTTTCTTTACAACATATTGCGCAATCCCCTCTCTAGTTTATATGATTTTTATTTTGTTTCCTATTTTTTTCTATATTTTCTATATTCACGTTTGCACAAACACACCACAGCAAATTCCTTGTATGTGTAAACCTACTTGGCAAAAAACCCTGATTCCGATTTGCTATTCACAGTCAATGAACCTTCAAACTCATTTTAACCAAGCTGCTATTGTAAGTTTAAAAATAGTTGCTTCTGAAACAAACAGGTCTAAAATTAACAAAACATACATACATTGCATTAAAATAGCCCTCTGTTTCTGAAATATAATTTATGCATTGTTCACATTGGTCAACCAGAAACATGCGAATCAAGGTTTATTGAATCCTGATGAGTTAGAGTGGAAATTATTTTTATTTGAATTGATTGGAGAATTGTGTATGGTGGTTTTACCCACGCCAGCCTCAGAAAGCTCTGGGACATTAAGTGTCTCGATGATCCTCTCCAGAGTGAGGATCGTCGGGTCAAGTCCTAGGGAAGGACAAAAATAGTGAAACAGTTTATAGTAGATCTAACGTTATGCTCATGTTCCGGTTGGTTCTTTTTTCTCCTGTGCTCGTTTGCTTTTGGACAGAAACTTACAGCCGCTCTCTAATCCCCTCCTCTTTCTTTAATCTCTTCTGTATTCAGACTTTCCTCCCTGCCCACCTCTCTGTATTGATCTCCTTTAGTCTGCCTCTTTATTAACCTTTCTCCCGGATCCCTTCATCTCACCACTCCACTTCCTGTCTTAACTTCTGGCTCCTCCTCAGAGTCCCTCCTACGCCGTCTCCTCTCATTGTTTAATCTGTTTCTACTCTTTCCCTCCTGTATCCACTCCTGTCAGATTCATGCAAAAATATATTGTTAACTTCCTTTATTTTCCAAGCTCATTATCCCCTCACCTGCAGTATCTCACAGAAACTGTAAACGATTACAAAAAACAGCCAGGAATAAAATGTATATTTACATCTTCTCTCTGTGTTGTCTGCAGCTCCAGTCTGATGATCGGCTTCTTCATCACTTGTCTCATTATCCTCACGGCGGTGATGTTCGTCTCCGCTGTTTACTGCTGTTTCGGGGTGAGTCGCCTGTGCCTGTGATGAATGGCAGCTCCGAGCAAACTCAGTTCCAAGACATTAGTCATTTCTTTAGTGAATATAGGATTGTTTTTAAGATGTAGGATTCAGTTTTGTGGATTGAATGTCAGCAGAGATGGATTGATGGCTTTTTCTGTTCTTTACTTTTATATTATTGCTTCATATAGAAGAGAGGATTCTGACATCATTGAGATAAATGTGTGAAATCTGTTGTCAGGCTCTAGAAATGTTTAGACACTCAAGTTCTAGGTACAAGTTTTAGGTACAAGTTAATATCTAAGTCTCCAGTGCAGATGTCACCATGCAGCTCCGTTTTCTTTATAATATTTCATAGACATTTTTTGTGATCTGTTTATCACAATGTAAAGATTTTGCGTTTATCATAGATTGTATCTAAAGATGGACTGAGACTCCGATTCTGGAAAGTAAAGCCAATGCAGATGTGCTGAAAATATTTTATCCGTCTATGTCAGATTCCGAAGAAATATATTTTCCTTCTTTATTAATTTCTTTTGACAATTTGCTCCAAATCTAGTAAATAATCACATGACCACACTTAAGACTGCACTCACACACTGTCTGGTATTGCTATGCTTTTTACGAGAGCTCCACAATAAAAAATATTTTATGCTTTAACGACCGTCATCTGATAATTTAAGGAATAGTTATTAAGTAAAATATGAATTAAACGTTTTTTAATTCCTCCCTGCCGGTGACAGCTGCAGCATGAAGCAATAGGGCTTCCTTCAGATCAAAGACGAAGTAAATAAACTGCAACTGTTGATGATTCTTTTGAATCTCTCTCTACCATGCAGTAGTGATTTTGTAGTATTGTCACTGCCGAGCAGATCTCACCTCACAAACCACAGGAGGTGTTTTTTCCATCCATCTCCTGCTCTCTCTGCCTCTGATTAGCCTTCAGAGACCGAAAGGATCTTAAAAGATAAAAGTGGAGCTGCTGCTGTTGACGGCTTCCACTGATGAGTCATGGTTCTATTCTGGGAGAAAAGAGCTCCCACTTGTACAAGTACTGAACGTACAGTCAGAACGCTTTGTGTCAGTCCTCCAATCAGATACAAGATGAGGAAAAAGGGTTTGGGGAACAATGTTGCATTAGCATCTATGTCACTGCCAGCTGTCCTGTTTAAGGGTTCATTTGTTTAGTGGCTGCAAATAAATGCTTTTATTAATGAATAAATTATTCTCTAGCAAGGACCAGGACACAATGGAAACAGATGTAATGGATGTTGAGGAAAAACTAATGGATGCTGAGGGATGGGGGCTGAGGTGGTGTCTCTCAAAGGCTGGACTGGGGAAAGAAGATGAAGAAAGGATGTGTGTATGGATGAAGAAGGATGGAAGAGAGGATGAATGGATGTAGGCGGGGATGAGGGAAGAGCTGTAAATGGGATGTTGGTAGGGTGAGGGAAGGAGGATGAAGGGATGAAAGATGATGGATGAAGGAAGAGGATGTATGGATGAGCGTGATGGGTTGACTGTGTATAAGAACACATCTGATTAGAGGTGCGGTTGGGGCGTGGCCCAGGTCCTGAAGGGAACGAGTTAACTTCATTCATCTTCCCCTCCTCCCTCGCCCCTCCTCCCTCTCCCAGCTGTTCCCTGTGGCCCTGCAGACTCTCTCCAGGAAGATAGTCCACTCCAGACTGAACAGCACGCTGGTGGGCGTCTTCACCATCATCATCGTCTTTCTGTCAGCTTTCATCAATATTGTAAGCTCTCGTCAGCACACGTTGGAAAATACATATACACTAAATATATAAAATCATACTTTTCTTGTCATGTACAGTATTTGAAGTCTTCAGGAACAGCTCCCATTCCCCCTCCTCCCGTCACTTACTGACTTTTGACCCTGTTCAGTTCACCTGCAGCAGCCACGACCTGCGGAGCTGCATCACGTCAGAACTCAACATAAGCCTGGGCAGCGTGGACGCCTGCCACGCCCGCCTCCTCAACTACAGCCTGGACACACAACACAGCCCCTGTGTGGACGACAGCCTCATCTGCAGCTTTCCTGAGGTACATCTGTTTGCTCTATGGGCGTGTGTCTGTGTGTTTGTGTTTGTTGTTTGCATGATGTGATTTCTCACTTATGTGTGCCGTTAATTCTCTGGTTTATTTCAACAACAAATTTAGAGGCACCATGCACATACTCAGGTAGAGTGTAAGAAATCAAATTATTCTGCAGTAATAACAAACTGAGGCTTTTCAAAAATTACACTGAACAAATAAATCTGTTACAGATATTTTGGTAGGAGCATAAGCATCAGTCCAGTGATGAAGTCGTATCAGCTTGTCTGTGATCATGCCAAAATATTCTGCATTTGCTGCAAGTCAAAAATTGTAATTCAGAAGTAAAATGAAGCCAAAAAAAAAAATCTGTCTGAACTTTAGACGAGAAACAAAAACAAAAGCTAACTAAAATGTAACTCGCAGAAGGCATACTGCTACCTCCACCATGCTAACGCACTACTCAGTTATCTGGATAGATTTAATGGATCCTTTTTCGGGTCATGCCCCGCCCCTCCACATAATGTCATGTTAATTGGTCAAGTTGTTTTTAAGTAAACCTGCTAACAAATAAACGCCATTGAAACCTTGGCAGAGGTACAAGTAGAACCAGAATGTCACTCAGTAGAACACATATTTCTACCAGGCACCAACAGTCTCTTTCAATTCTATCAAGCTGCACCAAGCTACTGTCACTTATAGACATTAGTCCTCTTAATATGAGGGTTTGGTTTCATAAAGATCTATGAAATAGAACCTGAGAAATTGGGTCAAATGTAGAAAAAAAGATTCCTTGACCCACGTCCCATCCTTCCACCAAGTTTCGTGAGAATCTCTTTTGTAGTTTTCGTGTTATCCTGCCGACAAACAGACAAACAAACTAAGAAACATGGAAGAAACATAATCTCCTTGGCAGAGGTAACGATAAGTAATACACTAAGTGAAGATAACAAACAATTATTCTGCACAGTGATGTATACATTAAAACTAACATTCTCCTGTTTCCTCCCTCAGTACTTCTCGTGCTGCGTGCTGCTCAGTCTGCTCGCCTGCTCGGTCTTCCTGCAGGTCAGCAGCATCGGGAAACTCTTCCTCATGCTCTTCATTGAGCTGCTCTACCTCCTCATCATGGAGGTGCCCAAAGTGAGCCTCTTCGACAACCAGGACCTGCTGGTCATGGCCAATGCCATCAACGCCATGAATGGAACAAGGTGAGTCTGAAGGTAGCTCCTGTTTCCGTAGAGACCCAGAGAGTCGGCTCCATCGTCCGATGAGCAGCATCATTATCACTGTGCAACACATGCTAATGCTAATGAGGGCAGCGTGTTTTTCTGTCGCATGGCAAAAGTCCTTGTTTACACCCACCTAGTTCAACTTTACTATATGTCTGTATATGACATAAGTGCTCAGTATAAACATGGTCAAACCAAATGTGCTTGTGTGCTGCTCTCCAGCTGTGTGGTGGACATAAAGGTCCCTCTGAAGATCATGACCCCGGTGGTCATCACCGTCTTCGTCCTCGCTCTCTACCTCCACGCTCAGCAGGTGGAGTCCACGGCCAGACTGGACTTCCTGTGGAAGCTGCAGGTTAGTGTCAGTGACGTGGGGACACAATGAGGAGACTTGTCTCTGAATCATAAAATGTTTAGACTGTATATAAAAGATTTTGAATTTGCCTATGAGAAAAAAAATAACTACACTTCTCACTTGATTTAAAAACATCAGATTTATGAGTCTATGTTCGATTTAGTCAACTAGGGGTTGTGGATATTGTGTGATTGACAGCTAGTAACGTCCAATGGGTGCAGGTCACAGCAGGTGTAGGTGAGCGTGCAGTGTCCTTTGGCTCCACCCCTTGCTTCTCTAAATATGCTCTCATCTGATGGCGCTGGACAACATGCCAAAGTCGAGGCTTTGAAACAAACCAATTGGTGACATCTTGCCACCTGGTTTGAGGTTAAGGCTCAGGGTGAAGGTCAGGTTGAGCATGTAGGGGTTATTTTAAATTGTGAACTTCAGTGAAATGTCTCTTGAAGGTGAAAGATTGAGTGGTTTTAGTTTAAAGAAGGGCACACTACAAGATGCTGCCAAGGAAGATAATGTTTTTTGTAAAACTCCAAAATAATAATAATTTTATAATGTGATTTAAAAAAATTTTTTATTGCTTTAAGTATCAAATTCTGCTTCGCTGCAGGACAGGGGTCTTATGTAGCTTTGCTGTGAAGAAACAGAAGATCTGAAACATAACAGACATAAAGATATTCAAACTCTTTACTAGAATCTATTATCAGTTCCGTGCATTCTCACTGTTTATAGAACAAGTTGAAACTTGTCTCCTCTCAGCCAGGGAACAGGGTAAAAGCGATATTTACTCAAACCTGCAGTGACTGTTCATTTCATAATCAAATGTTGGCAAACCAGTCGAGAGGATAAACAAGTTATTAGTCTAAAAAAACTTTGAGATGCTGGAGGAGTCTTTATTCTCCAGCTCAGCGCTGTCACTGATGGTTAATATTAAAACTAGTCCCCAGGCATTTTAACAGCTCTGTGACACTCGGAGCGAAAGAAAAGACAGTAGTGGTAGAATATACATCAATGGAAATGAATGTGTCTTCTTCATTTATTCTATTAATCTTGGTCACAAACTCTTCCCCAGGCCACAGAGGAGAAGGAGGAGATGGAGGAACTGCAGGCCTACAACCGCCGCCTGCTCCACAACATCCTGCCCAAAGACGTGGCCGCCCACTTCCTGCAGCGCGAGCGGCGCAACGACGAGCTCTACTACCAGTCGTGTGAGTGCGTCGCCGTCATGTTCGCCTCCATCAGCAACTTCTCCGAGTTCTACGTGGAGCTGGAGGCCAACAGCGAGGGGGTGGAGTGTCTGCGGCTGCTCAACGAGATCATCGCCGACTTCGATGAGGTGAGACGTGACCACAGTCTGTATGTAAGGACGTGACATTGGACGGATGATCAACCTGGAGGTTTCAGGACCTGAACCTTAAGAGCAGGGGTTTTCAACTGATTTTGTCCCAGGGACCACCATTCTGACTATAAAGTCATCCGCAGCCCACTGATGTACCTACGCGCGCGTGTGCCTACATGTGTGTGCGTGCATGTGGATAGAAGGAAGTTTTAACATTTGGTTTTCCATGTTGGTTTGATTTAAAAACCTCAAACAAATCTAGATATATCTACTTAAAAACTCCAAACAAATCTAGAAAAATCTGTGTAAAAAACAACAAAACGGTTGATTTTCAGTGCTTAAGAATTGAAAACAAAATTAAAATGCAGTTTGTAGTTGTACTGCATCTCAGAACCATATGTACATCAATATATAACGTTCATGACTTAAATGTACAGACATGTAGCTAACATGTTGAGAGAACTTTAAAGTAACGGTGATCAATAACAACCAACATAAACTGGGGCTACAACTGAAGAAGGAAGATGACAAATTAATGCAGAATATGTCACAAATGATAATCATACAATATCACACAAACATTTGAGACCTACTCAAGTTTAACCTCATGATCACCAGCAACTTTATATTAGTTTAGACATATTTTTCGTATTTTAGATATTTTTCTCGATATTCAAGAGTAATCTGGAAATGTGTTTAAATATCAAAGTGAATTTCGCGGACCCCCTGCAATGCCGTCGCGGACACCCGGTTGAAAACCCCTGCTTTAGAGATTAAACTGTCTCTCCTGTCTTCATTAGATCATCAGCGAGGATCAGTTCCGTCAGCTGGAGAAGATCAAGACCATCGGCTCCACCTACATGGCGGCGTCCGGCCTCAACGACTCTACATACGACAAGGTGGGGCGCACGCACATCCGCGCTCTGGCCGACTACGCCATGAGGATGATGGACCAGATGAAATACATCAACGAGCACTCCTTCAACAACTTCAAAATGAAAATAGGTGAGCTGCAGACAGAACAGGGGGTTGGAGGTGGACCTCAAATGATGGGGACTTACAAACTGATCAACTGTATAAAATAAGCTTGATTTATATTTTTACCTTCTGTGAATCAGTAGTTTAGTTAGAGTAAGTCTCCACGTGTCCCAAGTGCAGGTGGTCTGGTTGTAATTAAGAACTTTGCGTGTTTCCTCTCTCAGGTCTGAACATGGGTCCTGTAGTTGCCGGGGTGATCGGGGCCAGGAAGCCTCAGTACGACATCTGGGGAAACACGGTGAACGTGGCGAGTCGTATGGACAGCACAGGAGTACCGGAGAAGATCCAGGTACCACAGTGGGACTCTAGTCCTAATGAAGCATCTCACTCTGAAAAAAGTTCAATATTTTAATCATAATTTTCCAAATAAGAAGAGTGTATACTTGTTTGTAATTTAATATATAAAAAGTCTGCTCACTGGATGTAGAATAACGTTGAAAAAAGTGTTAATTATAAATTGCAGATGTTATATCATTTGTTTATGAATTCAAAAGCATTTTGTACACAGATGCAAGTTTTTTAAATTCATTCGTCTCCACCGAATCTTCTGAAAAATAATTAACGTAGAAACAAATATGATCAGACGAAAATTAAAAAGTGACAAAGCAGCTGCTCGACGACAGCGACAAGACTTGAACGTCACTTTTACAATCTTTTATGTAGATGACAACATTTAGAATATGATGTTTTCAGTAACATTTCATTTGTATGACAGAGACTGAGAAAAACTGATGATTGTGGTGTTTCATTTCTGCCTCTATTCGATAAGTCTGATAAGACACAAAATACAATCAAATAATAGAACATTTAATATAAATATAATTGCACATCTTTTCTTCATTGTTAAATCTGATAAATAAATCAAATGCAGATACGAGTATTTTTGTGAAAGTCTCATATAGGTTCTTTTGGCAAACCGATAAAGCAAATGGACTCTAATGTAAATGTAATGTAAATCATTTAAATTATCTGTTTTCCTTATCTGAAAAAGTGTTTAGCCTTTGAAATAAATTTAGCCTGATTTTAACCTAGATATCTTTTGAATTATGAATCTAATCGATGCTGAGTGGGAGTGATTGGGTGCTAAAAATATGCTAAATAATAAAAACATGGAGAATGTGAATGAAAATAAACTTGTCCCACGTCCTCTTCCTGCCCTCAGGTGACCGCAGACCTGCAACAGGTACTAAGCTCCTATAACTACACACTGGAGTACAGAGGGTTGGTCACAGTCAAGGGCAAAGGAGAGATGATGACCTATTTCCTGACCGGCGGACCCCCCAGCAGTTAACACTGAACCACCAACAAGACACGTGGGGGTTAAGCGCCTTAACTCCGCCTCTTCGCAGCCTCATGGACCTCTGACAGCTTACTGAGACTAACTGAAGCCTCTCACAGCCTCTTCTTCTGGGGCCACAACGAGGACGAAGGATGACGAACCTCATCCCCAGAGCTCAGCCTGCGGAGGAGACTTGAGCGGGAGAGGCCTGGCGAGCCCGACTCTGACGTTGACACCAAAGATGTCCAATCAGAGCGCACGGACGGACAGATTTCACCAGCTTCACGAGGCCCTGAAGGAAATAAACGTTGTCCGAGAAACTTTAACTTGCTTTCATCTGCCCGACGGGTTTGGACGAACCTGCAGGAAGACACAAACTCTGTCGCTTCCTCTTTCATTCTGCCTTTCTCCTGCTGAAGTACACGTAAAACACACAGTTTTATGTGTCATGTATACGATGCCCTGTACTGTATGTAAAACACATGTTGTCGTGACGCAGGTACATATCTCAACGTGTGGACACTCAGCCAGCACCGCAGCACTACCTGTCCTTTTCTGACCATATCAGCAGTTCATTGATTAGCGGAGAGTTGCACTAAGCTGTGTCTCATCAGTGAAGTGTGAGGACGTCCCTCAGAGGCCGATTGGATGTTTTTTTGTAAACACAGTTGGATGACACTCAGCGATGTTTACCCAACGCTTCCCGTCAGACGTATGAAATCACCAACTCACACCACAGTATCATCAGCGTACATAGAGAACACACTAAGAGGATGTCAATGAAGAGCTTTTTCTAATCTTCGACATTTTGTATTTTGACTTCAGAACACCAAACCCCTATCAGATATTTTAAGATTCTATATTTTGTACATTAATATATTAGAGAGCTATCTATAAAACACCAACGTGTATTCAGATGTAAATACTCTAACCACGCCCGCGTTGGGATTAAGGAAATCCTCGCTCGTGCTGCCTGGTCTTAACCTGGAGCCACAGCTGGTGAAGCGTTACCTTCAGCAGAACGACGCACCTAGACGCCCGTTTAGATTTGAGCGTGTTTTCTTTTTTACCTGCAGGAAGTCGACCGTTCGCTGATTAGACTGCGTTTCGGATGATTTCCCTTCACCGGTGCGTTTAAATCTCACAGCGAGGAAGGAAGTGTCAAACCGAGCGAGGGTGCACTTTGAATGAAGAGAGGACGAGGAGTGTATCGCCCTCGGTGCTCAAAAAGCCATTTTGCGCTCCGGTGCTTTCAGCCGTCCACCCCCTTCCTGCACCGCTCCACATCCCCAAGCCCCTCTTTTTGCTCGCTCAATCAGATGGTACGACCCAATGAATGTCCAATGATCTCCAATGAGGCCTTTAAAATGAACTCTATATTAATGACGCTGACGATGCTCATCCTGTGGACAGGGAAAGACGAGCCCGTTTGGAAATGTGCCCTTTTATCTGCTGTCGTTTTTTTGTTTTGTTTTTCTTATCAGAGCAGTTTTCTTCAGTATTACGTCACTTATCATGTTATCCCACAAACTGTCTTGAACATGGTCCTGTCATGGATTTTTTGCGATATTGCGACAAAACACTGGTTCTGTTTGTCTCTGCTGAGTTTGTAGATGGAGGAAACGAGCAGATTTAACGTGGAAGCGTAAAGGATCATGCCGTCATTATTCCAATATGCATTTTTTCATTGTCAACATTTCTCATGAAAAAAACAAAATCAACTTCAAATGTTACTTTTTGACTTCCCGACCTTTTCTCTAACCCTGTTTATTTGTGAAGTTTTAAACACACTGTAGTTATGTTGAGCATCAATCAAACAGGAGTTAATAGAACATTTATTGGGACTCTTTGTGTTAATAACACATTTGTTGCTCTTCAATAGTAAATGTTTCTTCCAGGATATTGCATGTAGGATTGACTTAAAATTTAATACAATATATGGAGGCTTGGCTGCCACAGGAATTAATGTTTTTTTTTTATTTCTTTTAAATAGGATCTATTAATAACCTGATCAAACTTTAAGTTTTTAGAAACAAATAACAGTGATTGAATTGGCTTTGATTGGTTCTGTTGTTAGAAACTCATCAGTAAGTAGAAATGAAAATTAACGATGGTAAGACAGTAAGACTGGGTTGGGTTGGACTTGAGTTTAAGGTGGTGCTGATATGTATGGCTGGATGGAAAATGTTAAGCAGACATGTCAATCAACGGAGTTGCAAAAATAATAAAATAACTGAAAAAAAATATTCTGTAATTTTATCCCAAAATTAAATTAAATTAACTTTTAAAGTCAGATTTTATAGTTCCCGACGAGTTAAAAAATGCATGATTAAATTATCACCATGACAAAAGATCTCTCAACTTATTTTAGTTTAAAAAACAACAGCTTCCTTGTTCAATGTGACATACACATGTTCTGTGCAGCAGAGGAATACGATAAATCCAGGTTTCACAGAGGGATCCATTCATTCTTGATTTTGTTCTTTTCCTGGGGTTTGTTGACAGTTAAAAAAAAAAGTGCATCAGCACCAGTTTCCTGTTTGAAAATAACGAGGAACTCGTCACTTTGCTTTGAGCCTGAACCACACAACGTCTGCCCCGCTGGTGTCTGTTTGGTTGCTGTACTACACTGCTGCAAGCCATCATCTCACACCACTCGTTCAACCTTCAGTGGGATCCCGTCAGACTCATTGAATGCGGTGATTGTTCTGTGAGCCCTGTTGTTTTTTTTTCTACTGTCGATTGTGCAGGAACGTGCCATTAGAAAACACAGGGGCTCATAGAGGAGGCCCAGACGTGAGGTGGAGGCTGCAGCTCGTCTTTATCTTCTGTGCAGCAGCCGAGGATCCTCATGGTGACGCAGCGTCTGTGGCGAAAAAACAGCTGGACAGAGGAGAGTGTGGGTTGTTTCTGTTGTCATGCCAAACACTATGCTCTTTTTTTTTTTACAGTTTAAATAAACTGCTGAGATTCTTCACAGGTACATGTCGACTCTTTTCTGTCGTGTCACTTAACGGATTGAGATGACTGGATGTTGACTTTGTGCAAAGCTGCAGCAGGAAACTCAGGTTTTATTTAATCCATTACACAGCATGGCCAAAAGTATACGGACACTCAAACAGTTACATTCAGTCAGTGGTGGGATGGAACAAAGCACATTTACTTTGCAGCTGTTCTTAAGTACATTTCTTCACATTCATGCATCTGCACTAAAGTAGATTTATTTTCAGGTACTTTTTACTTCTACTCCCCCTTATTACTTAGAAGTAATAAATACAGGGGGGGACTTGATCCCTTATCCAATCAGAGCAGGCATGAAACATCGGACTCCGCCTCCTGCAGAAAAAACACCTGACATGGAATCCAGAAGACACCACCGCCGAGACTCAGCCCCGATGAGGTTTATTTTAAATCAAGTATTTATTTGGTTTTACTCAAGTAGAAAGTTTAAAGTGGTGCTTTTACTTTAGTGAATTTCCATGTATTCATTTGTTTAGTAAAATGTTTTTCTGTTATAATCCACCTGAGTTGTCAATTGACGAATGGATGAAATGATGCCTGTTTGCTTTGTATAAGCTGTTTCACTCAGCAAACTTGCACATTCTGCCCAAAGTAAATGGACACACTAAGGTTTACACTTGTGCCCTGTGTCAAGAAATATTTTAAGGTGGCAAAAATTATATTTTAGACAATGTGCTTCCAACTTAAGTCCATTAAATTCCATTGTTTTAAATCACAGGATAACCAATCACATGAATGTTGTTCACATACGTATGGAAATAGGAAACTTTAAGTGAAATATTGCCCTTTTTTGTTTCTCTTATAAGAAATGAAGTAGCATGACCTGAAGCTGTGCTCATTTGTTCATGCAGTTAGCCAACAGATGGCAGTAGAACTACATCATCTGGTTTCTACACGAGCTTCTTTGTTTTCTTCTGTTTAGAAATGATGGAAGGGAAGGAAGCAACGTGCTCATCTGCAGATTAGTACCCTGAGTGGCTCTCATCCGTTACAGCCTCAATATCTGTATTTATATACCAGTCAAATTACATCGAGCGAGAATGAATGGTTAAGTTAATTGAATAACTCTAGATAAGAAATAGCACTGGCCTGTAATTCAAATCAAATTCTCTTCATTTGAATGTAAGAAAACGTGCAGTTTTGAGCTGTCCAGCAGACGTTCAACACTTTGTTTCAGCGTTTTTCACGGCAACTCAAACACATGTGGGAGACAACCTCCTCCTCAGAGCCTCCTAATGATTCTGACCTTTTTGAACAGCCAGACTGCGAGCTGTGCCACAAAAACATTATCGCCTCTGACATTCACTTGAGTTCCAATTGTCCACGGAGTAGTCTACAATTTACACCGCCTGACATTAAAGCCCACACACTTCCTGCTCGTGTAGAAAATACAATGCAGCTTCATTAATCTACATCTGGAGGAAAACTGCACAAATAACATCAACTACATTCATCACTATCATAATACCTCTTGTGCCACTGCTGGTTAAAATAAAATTAGAAACTAATTGCTACCAAAAAAAAAAAAGATTCAACCGCCTCTGATTCATGACACAATCTGACGCTGCAGCAAAAGCTAAACACATTCAATATTTTTTGAATAATGGTAATCGTGTTATTTTAATGTTCCAGAGCTGTACTGAGGAAGAATTAGTTCTAATACAGGAGTTGGTGTGTTTCAGTTGGAATTAACAGGACCAGGTCACATCCTGATAAATCAATGCGTTTCCATTCATTCCATTATACTGCTTGTCTTGTATTTTTTAATGTTGCAGGGCTGACATAAGGTGAGAGACAGGGTCGCCATATATCGCAGCGACATATTACAGAGATAAACTTTTCAATGTCAAATTAACACCTACAGATAATTTAGAGTCTCCAATTAACTTAAACCCAATGTGCATGTCTTTAGGGTGTGGAAGGAAGCTGTAGGAAACCCACACAAACATGTGGCGATCAGGTAACCGCACAGAAAAGACTCCTGGTTCAAACCGATGCATCTTCATTTGTGACATGAAAGAAGGGACAACATGAAAGCGCTTTCAGTCTCAGATATGCTTTAAATCCAGTGTTCAAACACATTTTAGAGCCATTCTTTTCCACTTCTGCGTTTCCTGAATTGAACCCTGCATATACAATAACTATTATTACGTGAACTGATAACTTAAAAAATGAATAAAAATGTGGAAAAAAACAGCGCATACAAATATTTTCTTGCAGTTCACTCCAACGCTCTTAGGAACTGGAAAGAAATCGCATCCTTTAACCATATTGTGTAAAACAGTATAAAACCATTGAAGTGAATTTTTTCAAATTTTACACAACACGCATCTTCTGTAACTGCTGTGGAAAAAGAACATAAACAACTGGAGCCAGTGAAGTACAATCCAGATCCAATCAAATGCGAGCCATATTGTGTAAGGAACTATTAGGTCATGTAGGTGTGGTGCTGCTGCTGGAAAGCGAGGGAACATTCTCTGAACACAGTGATGAATCATACGAGGCTGAAATGAAGCAGCGCTCCCCAGACAGATGTGGAGTGCAGCTGCCAGATGGACACTGAGGCTAGTTGCGTGTGTTTACGTCTTTTCTTTTCGCTTTTAACTTCGATCAGTATAGAAAACAAAAAGAACATTATGACACTATTGGCACAACCGTTGTGCTTCGCATGAACAATGAACAACAAAAGGCATGACTCACGTCTCTACCCTTCTCCATTTGTTTACTATTATTTGTTGGGACGCTGCAGGAAGCCGGGAAATCTTCCCGTCGTTTTAGAAGAAAACCTCACACAGCTTAATCACGACGAATGTGGCGTCTCCTGATTGTAATGACGTTAAATGGGAATTTTGTGCTCGTATCCATTACACAGGCAGAGTGAGAGGCTGAGGTTTTGTCTTCCTAAGTGGCAGATGCAGCCGTGTCTGAAGCGAGGGGATCGGCAGGGGGAGAAACACGCCAAGGGCGGCTCAGATGATCCGAGCTGCCTCTGGCCTCAACAACACAGCAAGTTCCTTTACCGCTGCCAACACAGACTTGTTTATTAACAAAGTCACTTGACACAGGCACATGCTCGCGGCTGTGTGGGCGAGGAAGTGGGGAATGAATGCTAACAGGCTGTTTGTGTCGACTGGAGCCGGGAAAGCTTTGTGACAAGATGCAAATTTTTTAAAGAAGCGAAACATAAGACAACAAATAAAACTGATAAAGTATCTGTATAAATCTTCACTGAGCATGTGACAAAGAATTCCTCAGGAAATAAATAGCATAATGAACCATCTACAAAATTTTGCTCTTCAAAGTAAGATATTTGGCTTCTAAATACAGAATCCACAAACATTGAAGTGATATATATGAGGCAGCGTTGCATAGTTTCAAGCCAAGACTTAATCCAGAGCCCTGCACCAGGCCAGGTAATCAAGCGTACAAGTGCAAATAAAAGCATGTTACAGAGAATTAAATGCAAGCTGAATGTAGTGGAAAAACAGAAAACAAGACAAACTGAATAAGCTCTGAAATCAAAGAATATTAAAAACAGAAATTTGTTGTTTCATGTGTCACACTTGTATAAGTTATGAATGAAGCTTCAGTCTAGGTTACAAATAATTTGGTCAGATATTTTATAAATTGTAAATTCTTCCGAGCTCCCACTACAGCGTTTGAATTTTGATTTGTGTCACTAAATAAATTAAATGTAAAAGGAGGTTTAACATGACGTAAGGTATTACAACAGTTTGTCTACGGCTATTTGATTTGAAGAGGGGTCTAAACATGACAGGTCTGTTCCGATACTTAACTTTGTGGCTGCTGTGAGAGCACAGATGGCAAAACTGAACATCCTGTATACAAGAATAAACTATAGCTGCAAAGAAAGGAAGTATCAGTAAATGTCGTAAACACACATTTGTGTGGAACAGACAACTTCTCAAATCAATCGAATAAATTCCTCTGATGATTCAAGGCTGCAGCAGAGATGCTCACTCAGATTTGTCCACTGGTTCTGGGATTGAGTGAGAACAAGACGACTGTGGTTCTGCCAGATTCCCTTTTACTTGGTCTCCACTTTGGCCTCGAACTGGTCGGTGCTGCCTCAGCTGTATTTCCAGGGCTTACGTGAGACAGATGGTCCATTTGTCCTCTGTGTTTAAAGTTTTTGTCAGACGTTATAGTCCGGGGCTTTGCCCTGTGGTTGTCTCAGTTTTATCTGCAGGGTCATGAAGGCGCCCACGGCCACATGGAAGAGGATCTGCCACATGTTCCTCAGTTCATACAGATACATGTTGGACAGACAGATGAGTGCAACTGCCAGGAAGGACTTACTGTTCCTCCACACAGAGAAGTAGGCAAACAGGTAGCACTGGAGGGAGAAAGGAGAAGAATTTGAATGTTACACACTGATGTTGACAAGTTGCAAGTTGTCATCATGCTTGATTGGACAATAAAGCTGCTTTCAGTCATGTCCAGTTGCTCAGGACATTTTCTGGAACTCTTCCTGGCAGTCCCCGAGTAAAATGTCCAAAAAACGAAAATGAGTGACCTACAGCAGGTTAATCTCCAGAATATTCACAGGGAGCGAGTGGGCGTATGGATGACGTTATGAACATGTGACAGACATGAAACCAATTTCCCTGACTATTTCCAGAGTTTGGCTTGCGAGCTTAAGGCTGTTCAGTGCATAAGAAACATTGCCTAATGACCTTGTTCCTCTATCAATTTAACAATTTTCACTAGGTCTTGACTCCAGATAAGAAATTTGAGAATTGAATAAAGCATCCAGAGCTGCACAAAAGGAGCTGATGAAAATGTTTCATGGAAGGTAGCGCACGGCAGTGAAAGGCAGAGAGCTTTTGCTAATGTTAGTCTAGCTGACAAGCTGCTGAGCTGTAAAGTGCGGGGCCATTAGTCAGCCAGTCAGCCAATGATGAGCTGCTCTTACGGCAGACTATCACTTACCTGATACAGACAGGCTGCTGTGCCGAGGAAGAAGGCAATCACATAATTAAAGTCTTCGTCGTTATTCTGCAGGGGGAAGAAAAGAAACAGAGAAAGTTTAGTTTTCCATGTCCGGACAAGGAATCATCAAAAGAATATAAAGAAATATCGCAGGTTCCATATTTTTAAGATTTTTTCTCATTTGTTTTAATGGACTACGCAATATACAGATTCAAATGAAATGGACAGGCTACAGAGAACTGATGCTCTTATGCACCTGAGCATTCAGTACGTTAGTGTGATAAGAACTACCTAAGTAGAACTAGAGAGACCATCTTAAAAGGTGCGGTTTGGGGAACTGTCATGTCGTCCATCTTTACATGCAGTCAACGGTTATTACCCTTATGACTGTCAGACCCAACTACGAAAATAGACTCATATGAAAGTGTCCATATGAAACCTAGATTCATCTTTATGTTCCTCACTTGTAAAATGCTCTCTATAGCATGGACTCCTCGAAGCAGGTTCAGGCCTCCACAGAGGACACTTAGCACACAGGACACGATGCCTTGGAGAGTCACAGGCTCCAACATCTGTGTGGGAGCTGGAAGACAGACACAACGTTTAAAAAAACAAAAAACATAAATATATTTTTTTTAAACGTGCTGGATGAAAAGATAAATCCTTGAATAGAAATAACCTAAACAAACACTGTTTTTAAATCTTCTGACATTTAGGCAGTAAAAGCACAGATCTATAACTATCAACAAATTAGCATACTTCATCCTCCAGGACAAAATCCTGGAGGATGAAGTATCCTATGTCCTCAGAAAATGGTGACAGGCAAGGGCAACCATCGGAGAGCGAACACAGCGTGGAGAGCTGCTGTGAAGAGGATGTCAGGCGAAACACAACAGCTCTAAGTGACCTGAGGTGGCATCACTTAGCTCGGGGCAGCTGAGGTGTGACGACACGTACAGGAGGGGAAGTGGACCTGAGCCGCAGAGAAACAGTGGGACAGTTTGACTGAACCACGTGGTATCTGACTACTACACATAAAGAATATTCCAGGTTTTTAGATGCAGGTTTTTACTGAAAATCTGTTTTTTAAACTAAACTAAATATTAACAGAGATTTTATGTGACCATGCTTCCAAAGGTGTCCTGCTGTAGGAAGCACGGTTTGCAGTTTATAAAGTGAACAATCCTCTCTCACAATGAACAATGAGAGTAAAGACAATGCATCCAGTATTTGACTGCTGCAGAGAGGCATGCAGTATTCTGAGGAAATAACTGGTGACCTTCTTGCATGTTACAAGACCAGTGGTACCAGTATTAACAGAACTACATAAGGAGATAACCCTCTATTCATCTCCAGAAGGGAATTTATGTTAGGCACTCTGATATAACAGCAAACCACTTTTATAATTGAATACTTGCATGGGGGTGTGTGTGTTTGCAGCAGCAGCAGCAGCAGCTCATGTCCTACCTATGCCCTTGTACTTGGTAGGTGTGTGAACAGAGAATCCATTGATAGCTTGCAGGTCCTCAGGGGAGAGCTGGTAGGGCGGCCGCAGCCTGATCTCTGTCTGCATGTCAGCCAGGTTGATCTTGGTGGACAGAGAACGAGGGCTGTTGTAGCGCTGCTTTGCTTTCTGGATGAAGGTGTCTGACGGATCACAGTGCACAAGGTGGTTTAGTATCACCGGGAGCGAACAACAAGGGGGATAAACACATTGTTTGTATCAAAGAGGAGGATATTCTGTCAGGGTTCAAGAACGATTTCAGCCTGTGATACTCTGGATGAAAACTGAAATGGTTGTTTAATCTGAAACAATAATCATTTACATAGACTGTATATAAAGATTTCTCACAATTTTTTTAAGAATTCATGTTTTTGACAAGTTTTCATTTTTATTAGTTATTTCTGAAAGATAAACTGTTGTGACTGACAGCGGAGACTGACTCGTGATTGGTCTAGTATGTTTCGGGATATTTTGGCCCCATTTTTGATTGAACAAACATGTGGCCGTTGGGATTCAGCGATGGACATTCTAACCAAAAATTGCAAAGATAATAGAAAACAGAGCTCACCAAATTCAATGAAGGAGTAGGGCCGCACAACGCTGCTGGTTCGTTTGGTATCATAAGTGACTATAAACTCTTTCTGCAGCTCGTCCAGGAAGCAGAAGGCCAGCACGTTGGGGTAGTTTGCCGTGCACACCATCAGGTATCCAACACCCAGTGAGCTTATGAAGCTGAAACAAGGACATCATTACTTTTCATACACTGCACTGTTTTCCTCACAGAAATGATGGGACACCTTAATTCGGACATCAAGCTAAATACATTGCAGATGACAGAGAAAAAAAACACACAAAAGGTTCAAAGGGTCCAACTGGGATTAATTTTAAAATATATGGGGGTCCAAATTTCAAAAGCGTTACTCGGTAAGTCAAGATCACCATCACAAGACCTGTGAAACGATATATAGTCAATGTTCAGCTTCAAGGAGTGCAACAACACCTCTGACATCCTGTGATTTTCAATTCAATTATTTTCGTTTGTTTTAGGTTAATCAAATTAAAAATGAATCAGTTTAATGTCTGTTTAATTACTTCTTCTACCCAGTTTGCCATTATGCTTAGAACCATAACAGACTTAACAACAGGCTCTAAAGGGCCTCGGATATCACAGAACAAATTAACCTGCCTCATTCTGACCTTCAACGTTAATTGACCTCCTCTTCTTCAGATGCTCCAGGCTCTTACTCATTAAAGAGACTCTGATCATCAGAGGCTGTGGTTTTTGAAAGGTATACGTTATGGCTCACTGATGGGGATTTTGTTAAGTTCATTTTGAGGTCATGTCCTCGGTTTTTATAAGACTAATTAGCCCTTTACAAACAGTAACTCTGAGTGATTCAAAGCATTTCCATGAGCACTACCCTTTTAGAAAAAGTCTGACACCTCTAATGAAAACCTGTCTGTCAGTTAAAAAGCATTTTTACATAAATATCACATGAGGGGGAGAGGAGGTTGACAGTTAGAAGTAGAATCTTTAATCATCCAAATGGGTCACTTGGGATGAAGATGTAGAAAAATAATTAAAAACTCTATTTTATAACTTGAATTTGAAATACATAAAGCAAATAAAGTTCAAAGTCAAATACAAACAAATGTTGCATGTTCTGGATTTCATGTTTTAAATAATGGGTCTAATGTTAAGGGTCTCAATAATGACTCACCATGAGGACATTAAATCAACATTCATTAATACCTACTTGACATTGTACGGTCCAGTCTTAAGGGTGCAGCGGTCTGGGAACTGGCCAAGTTTTTTGGAGAGACCTTTGAGATGCCGCTTGGTTTCCTGAAGCTCTTTATCCTGCTCATAGTCGGTGGATGCAGAGAGTGGCAGGCCGTCCCCAACCCGAACCACAGAGGCAAACACTACCGTTGACATCTTACAGCTCTGATGATCTCCCTGAAGACCTGCAAACATACATTCCATGGAGAGGAAAGCTTGTTAAGTTGAAGTTTCTTCTTGTATGTTGAGAGTTGCTAGAATTGTCTTTAACTTTGTTAAAGCCCTGGCACTAAGCCCTGGCAGCACATCACCCTGACCCTCATTCCCCTCCACTGACTCACGATAAAGGCCTGCATTAAAAACAAACTCCTCCTTCTCACCTATAAATCCCTTTCAAGCCCTAGCCCCACTATATTAACTAACCTCCTCCACCCCTACACTCCGCTCAGAAGGCTGCGGTCCTCGATCTCAGGATTGCTCTTCATCTCCAACACCAACTGCAAACTTTTAGACAAAGAGCCTTCTGTGTCGCAGCCCAGACCCTTTGGAGCTCTCTCCTGGCCAAAATATGAAACACTGCACCTATGGACAGCTTCAAAAAACTCCTCAAGCAAGTTCACTAAGGCCGTTGGCCTAACTTAATGCTCCACCCTGCTGTTTATTTCTTTCCTGTTTTGTGCGGGTCTCGGGACAATGTCCGGCTTCATGTGGCCATAGTGTGTTGTCCAATTGAGCACATATGGGACATTATGCATCGTTGCATCCAACGTAGCCAAGTACCAGCACAGACTGTGCAGGAGCTCACTGATGCCGTGACACACAGACCTGGGAGGAGATCCCCCAGGGCAACATCCTCCAACTGATCATGAGCAAGCCCAGACGTTGTCAGGTATGAATACAGGCACGTGGGGGCCATACACAGTACTGAGTAAAACGATAAGCTGCTGTGATAAAAGTCACACAAGTTGGATGACACTCAGATTTTCTTAGATGTTTGGTATGATTTTGAATACAGCCCTCAATGGGTTAATGATTTTGGTTTCCATTGACTGTTGTTACATCATTTTGTTCTCCACAAATTATAGAATATAAATCAGTCGCAACTGAAGATTTTAGCTATGTATGGCTAATGCAAAACTAATGGGGAACACTTATTTTACAAACAGTAGTTGCCTTTAAGAGTAAAGCTACATCATCCTACATCAGTCAAGCAAATCCCTGTTTTGCTTTCCAAACTACCAAATGTAATGCAATTCTAATGTATAGTTTAACAACTTGAACAAACAGCACTCAGGTGCATATTGTTATGGTAAAATAACTTTGATCCTTCCTTCATTGCTTTCTAGAGAAGACTGGAGCCAGCATACAGTTAATTGTCTTAACAACACACATGGAGTATTCAACAGTTTGAACATCTGAGCAACAAATGTGCAATACGTAGTTCTGTGTTTGTTATACTCTCATTCCTGATGGTTCTCACACACGACATGGGTGGGTCCCACCATGAAATTATGAAACTCGTACAAAAGCACTGTTCAACTCATCCTGCACAATTTGCTACATATGTTTCTACAACATGTTCACAAAATCCAATAAAAAACAAAATCTCAGACATGAAGGACAGAGCTATCATACGTCCGGCACTCAAAGCAAATGACAACGACCACCCCCTTAATCACCACTTTGGATTTATGGTTTATGTTTCATGTGTTGCACTGGCCTACCTGTGGGTGTTAACTGGCTGTGAAAACACATTTCCTCTGGGGGACAATTAAGTCTAAAGTCTAAGGTTTGTCTATGACCATATACGTTTTTGTTTGTCTTATTGCCAATAGTTGGGATGATTCCAAAATTTGAGAAAAACAATTTGTCTCTTTCGTGTGCTTCAATGACTCGTGTCCCCAAACAAAGACATCATCTTTAAACCCAATGTATAACATTGCGTTTAAGGACAACTATATTTCATACGATTCTGTCGTAGTACTAAGGGACTTACTAAGGGATACATGTGTTATATTGGGGTTTTACAGCTCTTGTTTAAATGAAGGAGCAGCTCTAATTGAAGTATTGAACAGTCGCTGAGTGACTGTGTGGTGGGTTAAAGGGATAGTTCACCCAAAAAATGAAAAAACACTCATTATCTACTCCTCACTGTGCCGATGAAGGGGTGTGTGAAGTGTTTAAGTCCACAAAACACTTTGGGTCTCAGGGGTAGACAGTGTTGCAGCCAAATATAATACAATTGTATAACTGGGGATCAATTATTCATGTTACCATGTTTTGAGTGTAAATGTGGAGACAGAGGACATTTAGGATAAACAAGGTATAAATGACCTTGTCTCGTGTTGAATAGGAATTTCACGGCTTACGGTAGGGCTGCTCGATTATGGAAAAAATCATAATCACGATTATTCAAACGATTATTAATATGTGCCCTCATTTTTTTTAAATGACTAACCGGAAGTACCAGTCACTTCCGGTTCCGGTAAACACCTATTACGGCTGCGTGTCTTATTTCTCCGTGAAACCATGCAGGATATCGGTGCCTGGTTATTCAAACCCTTAATGATGGCAACCCTTACACTCTCCATAAAAACACTTTGTAACTGAGAACTTTGAAATTTCCTCAATATATAAAATGCAAAATAATCGTTTCAACTCGATTATAGTAGTTTGGAGATCGTTTGATCCAATAATCGTAATCACGATTATATTTCGATTAATTGAGCAGCCCTAGCTTCCGGACACTTGGACGACACCACAGAACCACTATGGAGGCATGTTGTGTTTTTTTGTCTGTTTTATTACGTTTGAAGAAGGAGTCACCATTTACTTCGATTGTATTGGACTTGGCTAAAACACTGTTTACCCCTGAAACGTCAGAAGTGTTTCGTGGACTCAAACACTTCACCTGCCCCCATTGGCATAGTGGGGAGTAGATGGGTGTATTTTCTTTTTTGGGGGGATCTATCCCTTTAAGCTAGGACCATGGACAGCTCCACACTGAAAGGGGGGGGGGTGTTGATAAATGACGTCGCGACGTGTTTTCACTGAGCTTGTGGGAAAAAAATGTCATAGCTTCAAAACAAACAACGTCACTGTCATCAGCTGGTTTAGTGATTAAACGTTACGACCACAGTGTGTTAGCTAGCTTAGCAGCTAACGAGCAAGAACAGTTAGCTGTATTTTTCCACACAGCATATGTTTGGTGCATTAGCCAGGAGCTTCGTATCTTATCCACGCTTCTCTGTGACATTACTTCACAGTTTAGATTACAGGAACAACCCGCTAACTAGCTCTGTTAGAGAAAACTAGCCACCGTTAGCAGCTAACCAATTAGCTAATTCGCCAACTAACCCTTCGTGCTAACGCTAGCAGGCTAGGGAGCTAACCGCGTCTCCGAGCAACGCTATGAGTCCGACTGAAGAAGAGACGAGTGCTAAGCAGTGTGAGATGGTTGATTTGAGTGTTTAATACCTGGTAAACGAGTGTAGCATCGTGTAGAGACCAGTGACGTGCTGCTCTGTCAGTGAACAGTTAGCACAGGAAGCTAACGACAAGCAGCAGGGGTGGGTCTGTACGTGGCTGCTTCGCTTTGCATTGTGGGTAAGGACGCTCCTCTCATAGGCTCCTCTGAATGGATCCTCTGAAAACATCTGGATCGTTTCACCCTGTTCCGTTTGACGTCACAGACAATTATAGTAATGTTTGATTAAACTTGTGTCCAATTGAATTATAATATAATTACTATACAATTACTTTTATTATTTATTCTTATAAAAAAAATTGTCACTGAGACAGTTTCTAATTTATTCATTTGTGTGCTCAAACATTTAAAGGATTTACTTAACCTAATTAATCCAGTAGTGTTGTAAATACTCTTTTTTCTATTTCAGAATGTTTTGTTTGTTTTTCATTCGAGGGATTTTTCAGATCAACTCATGTTTTGTGTTTGTTTCCAATCTTTCTGCAATTATGTCTCTATAATCTCAAGATATTAGTGTAAAAAGACACAACTCTCCTCTTCTGACTTCTTTTCGATTTGAGAACGTTGTTATTCCAGGGGATTTTATTTTATTATCATTAGTGTTATGATATATTGCGTGCTTTATTGTTATACCTTTTACTTTATAAAGCACTTTGATCAACCAACTTGTTTTAAATGTGCTACATAAATAAAGTTGACATTATTTGAACTTTAACATTAGGAGATCCTGTAGCACTTGGGTAGCTTAAACAAAGTTACACTATAACTTAGGGTAAAAGGTGGAAAGAGTGAGAGGTTAAAACATAAACTTAAACATAAATCTTTTTAATATTAATAAATGTTGCCGGGTGATAATATTTTGAGATAATACTGTACATTGAACCAAAAATGCTATCAAAGATCTATAATTTACAGTCGATGTTGGTCGACAGTAAAAAAGTTACTATAATATTCACTATTTTCTCCCCAACTCCAAGTCTGTAAATATTCATGAGCCCATTAACTGTGATAGATACTGTTTCAGTATTCACATTTTTGCCCCATTTGTATTTCTTATTCCAGTTTCCCACTAAAGCCAATAACAAATTAGTTGATCTCCAACCCTCTGATGCTGCGAAAAAACGCAGAAATTAAAATAACATGAAAAATGAATGTGTTCCCAAAGCCTGCCGGGCATTGGTCCTCTGAAATGAGCCATTCACCGGCAACAGCATTTTCTCCTATTTTCATACATTTCCTGTTACAATATGGACGAAATACTCAAACTGTGGCTGGAGGAAATGAAAACAATACAGACACACTTATTGGCCTCATCCCTCACACATACCTGTGCAATCTCCCTAGAGCTGTGGCAATGTGTCAGCCTGGAGGCACCTCCTCAGTCCCCTCATGGTGTGAGAGAGGGAGACAGACACACACAGTGAGAGCGGATGATGGATGCCTGCTGCTGCTGACAAGTTGATGAATAGTCGCAAGTCTCAGGCAAGTGTTTAATGCAGAAAGTGTCAGGTGTGAGGAAGGCAGTGTCGTCATTCACAGTGACACCGTCTAAACAGGTGTGCAAACACATCAGCATTCAAATGCATCAGCGCTGATTTCCTCTTTCCCGGGATGTCATCATTACACATTTCAGCTTTGAGCCCAGAAACTCTCTAGAACCATGACATATCAAAAAACACACCTTCAGAACAATCTCCCGGTTCAACCGCAGGAGTTTGATATTTTCCCTGGAAATGCATGAATTGTATTGTTCTACTCTCTTGGGCAATAATTCATTGCATATACCCTGCAGTCAGGTGATGCTGAGAAACCTTTGTTTTACTGTAACAACGTCACTTCATTATGATGTCACCATGATGTCATTCATATTACATGATGATGAATGATTGGATCAAAAAGGTAATGGATTCCGTTCACCCCCAAGTATTATTCCAACCAAGTTTGGGGAAAATTCACCCATGTGTTGTTTTTTTGTACACACACACACACACACACACACACACACACACACACACACACACACACACACACACACACACACACACACACACACAGCCTTAGTTTGTCTGAGTGATCGCCTAGCCCATTACCTTAACCCTAACCCTCCAAACTAAGTGCCTAATCCTAACCCTAACAATTAACCTAACCTATACCTTATTCTTACCCTAAAACCAAGTTTTCACCCCCAAACAGTCCATTAAAGATGGGTCACAAAGTGAGGACAGGCCAAAAGGTCCTCACTTTCCCACAATGCCCTCACTCCATTGGTTGTAAACTCAAACTGGTCCTTACAAAGATAGTTGTACAAGAGCGCGCACACACACAAACTCACACACACAAACACGACAAATGACTTCATAGATTTGTTTAAGGGTATGTTAATGTGTATAATAAACAGTATAAGTATATGTACCTTCTTAAATCTTATCACCTAACTTTGTTTGTCCTGGGTTCAGTCTGTTGCGTCTCACGTCTGCACGCAGTCTGGGATTATCTGAAATTGTTCCTTTGCTTTATTAAAGGTAAGATAACTGGATAAATTGAGCCACACATCAAACCCCCTCTTCTTTTTAGATTTCAGCACCGAGGACATTCTACAATTGAGTTTTATTTATTGAAGTGCTGCTTTAAATTAGGACTTTTGCAAATGTGTCCTGCAGCAACTGGGTCATTTTAAATCTTTTAAATCAATAATGAAATATTTCTTAGAACAAAAAGGGTTATTAAAAACATAAAACTGACTATTGCAGTATAACAAGAACTTTCCTCATTACATTGAAGATCAAACGGTTTTGTTCTTTCTTTCTTTCTTTCATAGAAATAATGACTTAAAGACTGATTTTACTCACTGGTCTCTTGGAAGGTGGAGTCAGTGATTTAAGAGAAGTAATGTCAAATTCACAGATTGGATCTGATTCAGCATCTATAGCATGAGGGTCATATATTGATCATAAATAATTGACAGTAAATGTATTGATCTTAATGTATTGATCTGTAGCCTGCAGCTAATATTCATGCATTGTGTGCAGGGTGCAGCTGGCTGCACATATACAGAGGAAGCACAATCTTTACTAGACTTTTGATGGTTTCACTGGTCAATCAGGATTTGACATTTTCATGGCACAGATCTTATTGATTTAATAAATCATTATTGACGGATCCAAATATTTCATGGAAACGCCGCCGCTCTTCTCAGTGTTGACTAACGGCGCCATTGATTTCCATGGAAAGTGAAAACCGTGATCTCACAACAGAGAATGCAAATCATTTTGATTACAGCCTTGTGAGAAATGTGCAAAAGAAAATCTTTATCTCTCTCAAGCAGACACTCAGAAGCCGCTTTATTTCATTGTTCTGCTGTTTGGTCCAATTTGTCCCAGTGTCAGCATATCGAATGGTTACAAAAATTATAGTAAAAGGAAGGAACTAAATGTTGAACAGAGAAGATAAAACAAAAGTCAACAGCAGGTGGCTGCTTTTTAACAGTGCATCTAAAAAGAAGGGTCATGTTAGGAGTCGTATTAAAAATGAACTGAAGCAGAAGTGAGGCAGAGGACACACAGAAACATTACAGAGATAAAACTGTGATCAGCCCCAAACACAATCTTCTATAAAGGGAAAATGGCTCCTGTTAAGGATACTTGAATGGGAGCAGACCTTGACTTTGTGTTAACGGCCCTCCATTTCTTACGCTCATTTTCCACAGGTTAAAAACGCTTCTCCCTCCCCTCCGTAAAAAAAAAAACACAAAGAGGCGAGGAAGCAAACTCGCAGGCATGAAAAATCTCCTTCCTCTTTGAAAATCCCCTGAAGTGAAATTGGGATTGAGAGGGTATTTCTACCCCTGCTCACAGGCATTAATCAGCCCGGCTCAACACGGCATGCATCCCAACAAGCACACTTTATCTGAGCACACCCACATGACCCCTCAATAAATGAACACAAAAAGTCTCAAAGTCACTCCAGAACTTAGCCCGAGTCTTTCAGGTGGATGATGTGGCTCCACCATAGACTGTATATACAAGAATCTACGCAGCTTTCTGAGGACCTTGACCATAAAAGCATTTTCCCTGATAGTGTTTGACATGTTTGAAGCTCAGCTCATGGGCTCCCACTGACATCATGAGTGGGGTCACTTTTAGGCCCCGCGCCATTTTCCACCCATTTCTCATAATAAAGCCATCAGTGTCAGATCTGCTGAGTGCTGCTCATGCTCCATTTGTTTCCCTTCTGAGATGCAGAACTGAGAAAAATGTCAAAATAAACGGCCACAAAAAAAAAACTGCTTTCACCAGGACGATCCATCAATGCAGCCACCTGACAAGGTCGATTTGAATCTATTCCATTGTGGCAACAGTGGAGCCTGCAAATGCCGGTGCAGCAGTGTTTTAAAAATAAATTCAAACATGTTCTCACACTCTGCACATTCATCAGTGTGTCTTATTGAATAAATGATATTGTGTGTTTTTCTCTTTGAGTTCTAACTACGTTTCTAGTGTATTATGCAAAATAGCACAAATATTGATGGATATGCTCGAGGCTCATCACTAAGATTAAAGAATTACAACCATTTTCACCTGTGTTGTTTTTAGTGTTGATTAATTTATGAAATGTCACATTACTAAAAAAATAACCAAAAACATGGAGTCCAGTTAGCTGCTATGTAGAAATAGAGGTGAAGTAAACATGTTTACTTGCGTTGTTTATAAGCACAATGACATGTTTAATGGGTAATGTTTACCATGTTCAAGCATATACTGTAAATAACGATGGACAACAAATCTCTACAAAAATGAGGCCAAAGTATCCTGGATAGTCTGCACAGTCGTGATCGTGTGGAGCCACTGTATCAAGGTCCTTGACAATACTCACTCAACTGATCACAAATCAGTGTCAGCTATACATCCCTTTAACAAAATCAAATAACCAACTCACAAAAATGTATTTAATGCATATTTAGAATTTTTATATTTGGACCAGGTCCCATCTGCTAACATGGAGGCAGGGTTTATGACCTATACTGCAGCCAGCCACCAGGGGGCAATAAAGATGGTTATGACTATAACTATTGATCTATGAGACCGAACGATGACCGTCACCCTCTCTTGTCACTCAGAATGGGCTGAGGTGTTCAGACAAGGAGACGGTGCGCTCACCGGGGAACTTTATGGCCGGCGAGCCCCGCCCCCTAAAGTCAGTCATGTGACTTTTATTGATATATGGTCTCGATGATAGGGAGAGGAGGGCATCATTCAAGGTAAAGACCGTGCGGACGGTCATCGTTCGGTCTCATAGAACCAGTTATTGTCATAACTTACTTTATGTTGACTTCTCTTTGATCTTTGACTGATTGGTTCAAAAAGTTCATCATACAGAGGTTCAATCCCAAGTATTATTCCTAGATTATTATCATAGATCCCATTTGGGAGCCATAGTGTCATCCGTCTGTGTATACGGCCAACGGCGTTATCCCTGAAATTCTGAACGCATGTCATGTGTATAATGTATGAAAACACAGGATTTTCTTTTCTGGAAATGTTCTTTTTTTATTTTATTTCGCAAGGTCCTTACTGCAAGGGGCAAAACTGTACATATTGCTGGGCACAGAAAAGTCAACAAAGGCAACAATGACTTCTTGGCAAGTGTGACAGATTCCCACACAACACAGATTCCTTTGGGATAAGACAGAGGTGGTTGTTCTATTATTCAACAAACGAGTGATTTCACGGTGAAGATTTCTAAAGAAAACAAATGAACAACATTCTCATAGGTAATTGTTTCTCCTCACGAGGAGAAGGAACACCTAACCACATTGATATGTCAACACGGATCTGTGTAAAGAACTCTTCCAAAAAGCTCTCGATACACAACAAAGTGATTAAAGTCACATTGAACACTAAACACAAACAGGTGTTTGGTGCCAGCCAGAACATTTGAGACAGTTTCACTTGGAATGAGTCCATTAAGAATCACAAGGTTTGTCCAATGAGAAATGGTTCAGTAACGTCTACTCACAAGTCTTATTCAAAACATGATATTCTGATACAGCACAGAAAAAGGATATTTTAGGATTTTATCTTCTTGAGATACAAACGATATTTCATATGGTGACATAAGGGCTCCCAATTATTCTGCTGGAATGCATAATAACAAACAAACTAGTTCCCTTTAATTGTGTTTCGCGATCCCTGAGAACCATATTCATAACGAAAGAAACCAAAGTCTTGAATAATGAAACACAAGTCCAGCTACAGATAAGCCTTTAAATATTTATAGTGGCCAGAGCATGGGAGTTGAAAACACAGAGCATTAAAAAAATTACATCAGAGGTAATAATGATGACTCTGAATCAATGATGCTGGGAGAAGCTGGAGGGGTCGGGAGACTTCAGTTGATTAATACCTAATTACTCCTTGGATGTACTGTGAAGACATCCATTGAAATGGGAGGGGAGGAATGGGAGAGCGCTATCCAAGCTAACTGAAGACGAGCGAGGCCAAGGGGTGGCAGGCAGGTGCAGATCGAGATATAAAAAAAATGGCCACAGTGTTATTTTTTCTCCTCTTGGCTCCTCTGTATCGTTCAGTTCACCGATGTAGGGAAACATTAAACTTAAACAAAAACCCTGAATGCCCAAAATGAAAACCAGAGGCTTAAAGTATTCCAGCTTCTCCCTGAACGATGTGTGAATGCATAGCAGTTTGTAAGATACTGGGTGTTCACTTAAACAGACGGAGGGATGATTTAAGTTTTGGATATTCTATCATTACTTGGGTTCTGCCTTTGTGAAAACCTTGATGAAAACCCATTTTGAATTAACAACACAAAAGCTGCAAGATGTTAAATGTCACTTTAGTGTTGAATGTTGTAAACTCGAAATGAAAATGTATAAAGCATGAAACTATGGAGGGTAATGTGCATTAATATTTGGCATTTCATGTTCTTGAATAACGAGGGCACCAGGCATCTGGTTCCCTTCCACTTTTCATATTTATGCAATTCCAGCTATTGTTTTTATCTTTTTAGATCTGTAAGGCCACAGTTAAGAGCAAAGAAAAAATGACCTTGAAGTCAAACTAATCATGAAAGCTGGGAACTATTCAGAATATTTACCCTTTGGTTGTAATTTCCCCTCACATTGCTACAGTCCCTGATCATTTGCAGCCACACTTCTTTTAGATGTTAGTGTTGAACCCAGTTATCTTCTAACTGATGAAAAAGCATTACTCTGGATGGTCTTGGACTTGAGACATGAAGAAACTGTAGAAAAATATTGGAACAGGTGTTTGTCTATACAGGAGACACATGCTGATTATCAACAGAGCAGGGACGATGGAGCTGGATTTGGACCCCTGTGGAGAGACGCCTCCATCTTTAATTAATGGTGCCCACCACCACGGGTGTCATTCAGTTTCAGACCCCCCACACAGGGCTAAGCAGGGGTCAGTATTGCATAGATACTGTATAGGGTGTAGCTTTTCACATATGCAGTCACAGTGTTATGGGCAAATATATGAAATCAATTTGAATTCTGTCCGTGTACTTTCTGCCCATCAGAATATCCATGAAAAAAAAAAGTGGTTGGTCTGACAGAAGGTATCTGTTGGTATAAAAAATAGCCTTTCGCTGAGGTCATCAAGTCTCCCGAGTCAGTGCGGATAGGGCCCTCGCCGGGGTCAAAGGTCCCAGTGCAATGACAAACTGTGCAGTGCAACGCCCCCTCGCTGAGCCCCCCCCGATCAGAGCTCCTCCTTCTTCTTGACAACCTGGTCCCGTCCTCTGAGGCTGCGCATGAAGCCTATGAAGCCTGCCTCCTGTGGACAGAAGAACAGCTGCTGAGTGCACAAAGTTGTACTGATCGTCACAGAACTTGAAGTCATTTGTAAGTCTTGAAATGCTTCTTCTAATCTTATACAAATGAGTCAAACTTTATCTGAACTTGTCCCGACAGTACTGAGATAAGAGATGTAAACACGGAATCTTAATGTTGTTGCCAAGTTGAAGGTCAATCCTCTTAGCTCCAAAACATTCCACCTGTGTTATTCTCTGCTGCCTAAGGTCAGGATGAGCTGTGAGTGTGAAGGAAGAACTGGGACGCAAAAAAATACCTAATTTGGCTGTGAACATTTTGTTTGGTGACTCAGGAATGTTCTAATATCATATATACTAATATTACTTGTTGTATGTTTTGAAAGGGTTACGTGATATCTAATTGTCTGTTGTGAATTATTGTAAAGAAGAATTCTTCTTACAAAGTCTGTGAAGAGCTTTATTTACATTTAAAGGGAATTACTGATAGGACAGACATTTAAAATAAAGAATCATCATTATCGTCAGCTAAAAAACTGAAAATACATAACATTGGACAGGTTATCACTTCTACATTAACGTCTTTGTTAATTTGACCATTTTTGGCAAAAACATATATAATAAAAAAGCAGACTGGACATAAGTGAGTAGTCGGCTGTTTGGCTGCTAACGGAGAGATGTTGCCATAAATAGCTCAGTTAACATAATAATTCTGTCCACTGAAGACATCCACCCTCTTTTTAATGATCTATGAATTTCATCCAAAACAAGGAGAAGAAATTGAAATTCTAGCTAAATTGTGTGGGCTTACACAGAGAGTGACATCAGTAGTGAGAATGAAAGTAAACATGAGAGCAGGAGAGACGTTAAATACAACTTACCCCACGATCTCCATTGTACTTGTCCACAAACTTGCCGTAGTTGTAGTGACTGAATGTTGGGTAACCCTCCACGCCTTCCTGCTTACAGAGCTCGTGGCTCTGTCCCTTTGTACAGTCCACAGCAGCGTATACAATCTGAGGAAGAGATAAAAGTGAAGAAGAATGAATAAAGGATAATATAAGAAAGTGCTGGACATTTGCAAGATTTATCAGTAATTCTATACGTCTTCTATGTTCTGTGTTCAGCATGTCAACATACTATCCAGCAGAAGAGAAGTTACCCAATGAAAACCTGTGTATTTTTGTGTTTTAAAGAGAGTTGCAGTTATTTTCTCAGAATTAAACAAATGTAAGTTCATGAGTCGAGTCTATTTATGCTTCGGCTCACATTCTGTCATTTAATGTCCCTGTTTTATTATTCTATAAAATGATTTTAATTCCCAACCGGTATTTTTATTGTTTGTGTTCCACTTAGTGCTTGTTTTTGTATTTCCTTAGCACTCCCTTTATTTTTTAAAGCATTGAAACTTTATTATAATTGCAGATCAATACTATAAAAAGTACAAAGAGGATGTAAGAAGAGGGTACAATAGAAAAGTCAATATTTATCCCCTTGAAATGGGCAATTACAACAAGTACTTGCACACACTCACTCTTTACCAATCTCTACAAAACAAGTCTTGCAGTAAAGTTCTTCCAACAATCAGGTAACATGGTCACACTTTCCCCTTCTGTTCCGAACGCATCACTTTGAATAAGGACCAGTGTATTTTCACAGTGAAGTTGACCTTTAACCTTTTCAAGATGATATGTGATATTTTTATCCCATCAGACATTTGCGTAAATTCTTCTCATAACTTATTCATGTCTTCTTGAAGTATGTGTTTTGTGATGTGGCTGTGACCTTGACGCTTGACCGCTGAGCACCATTTTTTTTTAAATTTCATTCTGGAGTTCAACTGGACGCCAGATGTGATGAAATGCGCTCCGGGCTGTTGCTGATATATTGGTGCCTTCAGAAGAAATGGACAGACGTGAGGTCACAGTGACCAACAAACTCTAATCAGTTCATCCAGTTCATTATTCACCAACACCAGCTCTGCGCTCAGTTCCCGTCATCGATCCTCTAGACACTCTCAGTTCTAGAGTCAGAATTGTTATTGATGCTGTGACCCATCACGAAGAGCAAAGATCTCTCTGGTACGAAAAAGCCTGTTTGAGAAATGCAGGTATAAGATGTAGACAGGCTGAACACAGGGGGAGAAAAACCCAACTCCAGGTTCATTATGAGATTTATTAAAGTGAGACATTGGATATAACATGGAGCTTAAAAGGTTTAGGCTTGCCTTCTTTCTCTGATGTTAGAAAACTAACATTCACCCTGCAGCATTAGCCCTGTCTGAACTGTCCTCCACTAACTCATACAATGACCATCGGCCAATGGCTGTCTCCTGTGCCTCCTAATGAGACCTGTCTAGACCTCTCAGGGATCTTTTAAAGGATGCTTTGACCACATAGCATCAGACAATACAGATATCGTCAGGCTTTTTTACAGGGGCCACGGAGGATAGCAGGGTATTAAACCTCTTTTGTAAAAAATATAGCCTGGATGCTTCAGTAATAAATAACTATAGGCCCATATCAAAGCTACCCTTTTTCGAAAAAAAATTACGAAAAAAGTCTCTTGATGCAAAGCAATTTCTTTAATGCTTTTTAGTCTGGATATTACTCACACCACAGCACTGATGAGAGCACTGAGACGGCTCTTGTTAAAAGTTTGTAAAGACGTCTGAGCAGTGATGCATAAAAATCTCAATTTAGGTGTCAGAGTATCTCAGTGTAAGATAGGCTTCTAGTTTGTGAGTATAAATTGGTAATAGAGAATGTGAGAAACCACACATGAGGTTCCTCAGGTGTCCGTTCTCCAGGTTTGTCCATCTAACATCTACAGCACATGTTCCCCCCTTGTTCAAATTAGACAGATGAAAAACAAATCAAAAAAGTTGTATAGTCATTTGCCTTTGCTGAGTAATAGTATTGAACATGGGGACATTTTAAATGATAACTTTTGGCACCAAAGAAGAATAATAAAGTCAGTGCTCACCTTGAATCCATGACATTAAAATCGATGAACTATTAGAGCACATCCCTCGGTCAAAGCCCAAAAGCCCTTTATTGAACAACATTTAAACTCACTATATCAAGGTTTATATTTGGACCACACACTCATAAATATCAATCCCCTCAATATGCCTGATCTGTTTCATCAAGATCTATAAATTATTCTCAGAAATCAAGGAAAATGTTAAAAAACAGACGGTGATCAAGATCTGCACCAATTAAGTTCCAACATAACCCTCTTAGCGACTCAAATTTCAACAGCAGCACAAAGACAATTACAATATCAGCCAAGTGCCACCTTCAAAACACGACAAGAATTAAATAATTCCAGCTATGGCTATAAGTGGGGTGGAGGCATTGAAATAAGTGGAGCATTCCTCTTTAGTCAAACCATTCAGAGGAGTTGGAGAATTTTTTTCGTACATTAGTCACTCCTGCATAAAAACAACAAAGGAGATTAATGTTGTGAGGCTGTTGCAACGATTAGTGATAAGACGCCCAATAAGGCGTGAATGCCGCCTCACTGATACTTGGCTGACTCTGCGTGTCCCTTTGGACAACTGATCTGTCACCCTCTCTCAGGATGCTGAACGCAAGAGCATTGAACCTGTCAACATCGAATAATCATTCCCGGTACATCTGCTTGCTCATGCTGAATGAGGAAATGAAGGAAAACATATGAGACACTTCTCTGCACCTCCTACAATGAAGGGCCTCTCAAAACCTCATGTCCTCATTACAAAATACAAGTGTCTCTTGTTTCGTTTCCCATGTCAATTAAAATACTCAGCACAAAGGGGGGACAAGGAAAAAACTACTACATGTATAAAGGCAATGCAGAGACAATAAAGAGACAGTCCGTTAATCAGGTGCCTTACACTAGGTGTCTGAGTGCTCCCCAACAAAACGATTTCACTGCAAGCTGCGTTTATTCAGCAGGTTTGAGATGTCTGATGTTTAAAAAAGCTAAATAGTCAACAAAAATTTAGCTGACAACACAGTGTCAAATCACTCTCTCCCGGGAGCTGGGCAGTTCACCAAGATACTGTTTACAATGGGAACAAATGTCTTTTTGCATTTGACGACCCCTGAGTTACGACACAGAGATATACAGACAGTACTTTAAGCAGCAGCAGCACCAACAAGGGACATAATTTAAGTACAGACTCCATCCGACTGCTCAGCCCTGTGTGATCAATCAGAGTAGCTTGGAATTGACCGAACAAAATGAAGTCGTAGAGACGCTGCTCTTCAAAGTCCGCAGCCAGTTCCATTATCGATCCATTGTCAGGTGACAGGGACCTCACATCCTGACATTGTTCCAGTGGCAACATTTTTGAGGAGCAGCATATTATCTGTTGAGTGTCAAGTCCTCAGTGTCGAACTGAAACAAGTTAATCAAACATACTGCTGTTCTCACAATTAAGCTCCTGTACCAGTATCTGTTAAATTGAGCAGCGAAACAAGAGTAACAAACTGTCTTCCTCATTTCATTCATTTATTTCTGTATTATAATACAGATGAAGCTGCCATATGTTCAAAAACACATGTCGTACTGACACAGCAGGAAAATCTGATAAACTTTCAAAAGACAGAAATTGTTTGATACGTTTTGGTAATAATTTTACTCTTCCCGATTATTTTCTCTTTAAATTAAGTTGACCTGAAGTTTATGCAAAACCATGTTCCATTTATTCTTGCTCAGGGTCCTTGGGCTGACTAAATTGTTTGCAATCGAATCAAAGAAAGTGGTGAGTATATTGTTATATCACTAGTTGTGATTAACCTGAATTAATATTTAATAAGGCTTTTGTTTATGCCGACTCTAATTGTAAACATTGAGGTCCAGCTTGTATATTCCCTCTTCCCTGTGTCTGCTGTTGCTCTGCAGCATAGCTTGGCCTTTTCATTGCCCCATGTTGATCAGGTTTGGTGGGACTGTCACCCAAATGCACAGCCCGGTCAAGCCCCAGGAAACGGTGCTGGGCTGTGAAATTATTGTCCCACAGCAGCCAAACCAGGTCACTAGAACTTCTGATTTCATCATGGTGCACACCAGCCCAAAAAGCATTTTTTCCTAATGAACAATCAATGGAAAAGGAGTGGCTGTAGAATGCCTAGTAAAATTGTGGATTTTCACATTACATAAGATACAAAAACATTTGGAAAGTCTAGAAAAGCCGTTCTAGTTTCAATTAATCCCATTCATGTATGTGCAGCGCCAACAGGAAGTTATCCAGCTCAGCCAGACGACTTTTTGAACTGACATTATCTCAGGAAACTCGACTGGAGAAGGTCTTCAGCATGCGTGATAAGATCAACAGTAAATCTCCACAGTCATTGTTTTCCAGGAAGAGACAGTGTCCAAGTAAACTTCCATTTAATTGAGTATCTAAATGTGCACTGGGTGGCTGCATCCTGTACAAACTACAAGGGTTAAAGGGTAGAGACTCCACGCTGAGTATTAAATGGCTCATTGCTCAGGCAGCTGACAGCTTGAAGAAACAAGCAGCTCCAACCAATGTGTACCTTTAATGCTGCTATTGATTAGAATCTGGGAAACAGACAAACAGCTCCCCCACTGACACAGCACAGAATGTGGAGTTTCAATTGTTTGTGTCTTCAAAGCCGCAGCTAAGCTTGTGTTTGTCTTTGGTAAATGAGGCAGGGGCGGCTAATAGACTGTGATTAACACCAGCCTGGTACAATACACTGGGGCTTGGCTTTATAAATAGAGCGTATTGCCAAGTAAACACATGCCGAGCCTCCAGATCTACTCCTGTTCAAACACAACTTCTCACCTTCACTGGCCACAGGAGGGGAGGACGAGAGGTAAGAGACCTGAAACTTCTGCAGTTACACAAACTTCACAGATGAGGGTTCATCTGTTTGGGAGCCTCTTTGGATTTGACCTAGGCTGCTAGATACTGGTTCATTTGTGGTAAGCTGGAGCCAATGCCAGCTGACAGGGTGAGAGGGGGGGTACACCCTGGATAGCGTATTGCATGCAGGGCCGTACAGTCACAAAACCACCACATTCACACCTACAGAAAATGCACCTCATCCCCAGATGGGATTCGAACCGGGGAACCTTCTTGTTTAGAGTCAGTGGTTACAGTGCCACCCAAACAACAACAAATTACATTTCTGACTGATTTAGAAATTTTCGTCTAAAATATTTGTTTACTCCATTATGTTACAGCTGTTCTGGTTGTAAATTTCACCCCCAAGCTTTGGCTTAAAACAACACCGTGCTGGGAGGCAGGGCTATCTATAAAAGCCTGACTTTTCTTTTACATACATACATATATATACATACATATAAACATACTTTATTATATATAAATAAATGACATTCAATTTAAAAATAAATTAGAAATGTTTTACGAATTAGGTATTAAATGTGATATTAAGACCAGAATTAATGTAATTTATCACAGAACAGTCGATATTTAGTTCTGGCTAAAACCACATCTTAGTGTAAAGTATCTCTTTAATGGTAGCTTCAATCATAGCTCCATTGACAATATGTAAAAGCTTATATTTGTTTATTACAGTCTAGTTTTCCAACTGGATAAATCAATAACCCACATGTTTTATATTGTGAAGGATACTGTGTCATTTGAAGGCAGATGTGCAGTGTACAGATTTCATTGTTTACTCTAAGAATCAAGGAATCGATGTTGTACGGGTTTCAAGAGTTGTAGCTGAAGTGCAATACTCTTTGTAAAAAAAACATTTCTAATTTATCTTTGGAGGTTTATTGCAAACGAGAAATGTTGCCACGGATTGCCTCAGAAAGACGGATGACTAAGTTGTTGAGGAGACGTCACTGTTTTATACCATCTGACATTGATTTAAAAAAATTCCAAACAAATGAAAGAGCAAGATGGCCTGAGCACTATTAGAACTATGTGCGGTTAACATTAAGTGCGTGTGTGTGCAAGACTATGTGAGTCACACAGAAATATTGAGCCCTGTAGTCGGAGGGCATTAAAAGTGCAGAGCAGGAGTGGAAGGGTATTGGGACACGAGTCATGAGGGAAAAGGAATAAGAGGGAGTAGGGATGATGGAGGGTAAGGATGAGTGTGTCCTGTTGTGACTGCGTGAACCTCCAATAACCCCAAAGCCCGGAGTGTGCCAGGTTTCTTTCCTTGCCAAGTTTTAATGAATCAGTCAGATGGAGAGAAAACTACTTTACTTTGAGTTTTCAGAATACCACAGTTATCTTAAGATCTAAGTCAGTGAGTGCAATGAGGCTGCAGGGTCTTCATGCTAATTTCAGATTACCAGTTCATTTTATGAAACTCTCCTCTGACACCTATTGAGCTGTCAAAAATGTCTGAGCGCAGAGTACTAAAGTGAATGGATTATCAAAGAGTCACCACTTTTAAGCATTGAATATTGATAAAGAATCAAAGGAGTGCCGTCAGGTCACTCTGAGGTCTAGAGTGTGGAAATATGCTTGTTTACATTCTCTCATCATGTTCCGTGAGAAGATTTATATCTATTTTTCCCCTGTGTATCAAGTTTTATGCAGCTTTTGTTCAGTTTTTCAGTTCATTGGATCTAAAGGCAATAGTCGTGGAATCGGGGGATGGGGGTGTGGGATCCATATCCTGCCGACACACGTGCTCGCCCTAGTTGGTGTCAGCTGTCAATCACAACATCTGACTCCGTTTCTATACCATCAGTTGACAAATTAAATCCAAACTTAGTAGAAACACAAACACATGAAAAGCATCAGTGTCATAGGAACTAGATAAATGACAGAAACGATCTTTGAGAAAAATATATATCTGATACTTTTTTTTTTTGATTCATGTCCAATAATTAACATGGAGGAGGCAATGTTTATGATGTGTACTGCAGCCAGCCACTAGGAGGCGATGAAGATGGCTTCATTTTCAGGGTGCCGTCAATGGTGTAAATTAATGTAATCAGCTGAATGTGCAAAAGCAGCACTAACCTTCCTGTCCTCTTTGAAGAGCTCCGCCGCTGTAGTGAAGTGAGGGACAGCGCTTTTACAATGTGGACACCCTGCGAGAGAACAGACAGATGGGACATTATTACAGTTTACAGTGACACTTTCACACCAAGACATCCGGCTTCACATCCTCAACAGCACCACAGCACCGTAATAATGACACACACGATGCTACTAAAAGGCACACATTTACAGATGCAAATGAAAATACCTTAATCCAGAATTTACTTAGTCTCAAACATGTTCATAAAGCACGTGCTGCTGTCACAATCCTGAAGTTATTGAGAGGTTTATGCCACATTAGAGATGGTTCACTCATATATTATGAGAGACTGTAAATCTCTTTATTGCTGCCATAAACACAACCTCCCAGGAGCTCCCTCTGCTGCAGCAGCCATCAGTTTACACTATGTCAATACTTACACAAAAACACCTCTAGGTACCGCAGCTAAATCATGTTTACAGGCAGCAGGTTGTAGCAGGTAACTATTAATCTGTGGGGGAAGATTTTCAGAGTCTAGCTGCAGCTTACTGAGGACAGAGCGATGTGTTGTTGAACGGCACTTGCAATCAAGCAGAGTGATTGCGGCTGCAACATTGTTTTCCTTTGATTCTCTGTTGGTATTTGAGGCCGTTTGCTTGTCTTGCTCTTCTGTCAAGTGCCTGGTGCTTCGGTTTATTACAATCAAATTCAACGCTGTCAGCAATTGAACTCTTCTGCTGGAAAGGTTAGAAACCGAAAATCACAGCTTGTGCTGGGAAACAGATTCTCCAAAAGGAAATAAGCAGAGAGTCAGTGGGTGATTGGAAATAAGCTTCAATGTGCAGGACTGGGGTGAAATGACTGATCAATCAGCAGATAATAACAATTCAGACACAAACTGTATTTTTAAATTGATGTGCGCATTACTGCTTGAATCTGTTATAATGGACCATCTTTATTTGAAGCCAATGATGCCATCATTAAAGTTTTCCAGTGGTCATACATAAAAAAGATGTGGGCTAATTTAACACCCAACTAACCTACCATTCATATCCAACAATATGTGGACACCCAAATATTATAATTATATATGAAGGTTGATTGTGTCTTTCATACCCGTGTGCTTTAATCTACTCTTGTAACAGCCTCAATTCTTCTGGTTTCACGTTTTATATGCAAATATGCTAATCTCATGTTCCTTATTGAGATGTGTACTCAGAAATGATATATTTCAATAGGAATAATTCCACAGCCTTATTGTGCAGTGGCAGTAGTAAGTTAACTTAAAATACATACATACTTTCTTTCATTATAATTTATAGCACTTAAATAATACACATGAAAATATACAATTGAAATAATTATTAAAGTGCAGCTGCATCTTAGATCAGTTCCCACATGCCATTGTTTAGAGGGGGACAGGTATGAAGGTGAATTGAGACTTGTGGATTAAATAAAGACAAAAAAAGAAAATAGAGCTGTGCATAAGTAGAAGTTGGAGACGATTATTGCCCACTGCCCAGAGGAGCCGGAGCTCGCTAAACACTGAGAACAGAGTGTTACAATTAAGTATACAGATGACAGCAAATTAATTATTTAATCAATCAATTGAATCCTAAATTTATACAAAGGGACAAACAACAAATAATTGCATGAGACCTTTCAGGAAGGAGAAGATATTAAAGCATTCAGTTTCAGTTTAATTTCAATTATGCTGATTTGAGGCTAAAAGTTAATAACCCCCACTTCAGTTCTGTCTGAAGCATCTCCAGCCTCGATATCTTAGCAAGCAGCTGTAACTTATCAAATGCTCTATTAGACGCATAGATCCCTCTCTGAAACAGGGAGACAGCAGGGAGCAGGGGGCAGATGGAGTAGGCGGAGTGGAGGGACGACAGTTTGCCGCCGCCTGATGTGCATCTGGAGCGTTTCTTTGTAGAAGGGCGAACCAAAGGGCCTGATGGAGGCAGCGGCCTGGCCACTGTGCCCTGTCTGGCTTTGAAGCCCTCATCAGACACAAGGGCAAAAAAACTGGGACAAAGGTGTGTGTGTGTGTGTGTGTGTGTGTGTATTGATATATAAGCAGGTCGGCTGCTCTGTATTCCTTCTGCATCTGTGTTTTGTTTGAGAACTCGGATGTAGAGTGTCATAACACCGGGGGCCTACATTTAAAAAAAGAATCTTTTCAAATATGAGTTCAATGACAGAGACTCACCTCTGTCTTTATGGAAGTCTCATTTAAAAGAAAAAAAAGCTCAGTTAGTTGGTGCCACAGACTTTTCTAAATCCAAAGTTTGAGGTGATGTCAAATGTCCTCAGAGAGCAGATGACTGAATCTTTTGCTTGTGGATTTTTTGATACCGAAAAGCACAAAAACTTCACCCCAAGCAGGAAATAAACACAACTGACGTATGAGGACTCTTTTCAGTTTGTTTATAATTCATTTGGATTCACCTTATGTCCGACTGGTGAAAGGAAGTATATTTAGCTTTCTTAGAGAAAAAATATCTGGGTCTTCTGCTGCTACTCATAGAACAATGGAAAAGCTGCCTGCTGCTACTGCAAATGTTGAAGAGACTAAAGCACAAAGTAAAATCAAAACAACAAGCTAAAAAGGCTAAACTCACAATCATAGTCAATTTTACTTATAGTCATATGATTATTTATAACTATTAAATGTTTAATGGAGCTTTAAATGTCAATATTGTTCCTCATGGTGTCCACAACTGTAAACAAGTCGTTTTAAGACCTTATTAATATGACTGGAAATTGAATTTAGGCCCAAACTAGCTAAAGTATAAATTCTTGTTCAAATTAAACGTGTGTAAACGCCACGACTACTCGCCATTCTCAAGTTACCAATCGGTAAACTTGCATTTCCTCCTGTTAATAAACTAGCTGGAAGGCTGCCTAGGAAGGCATTGGTTTAGTGCATAAATGTAATACTTGTGCGTTTTTTCCAGGGTTTTACAGTTTCATGTTTTCCCTGACATATGAGGTGGAACTGTGTTTTGCCCTCTTTGTTTTTTTCACAGATCTATTCTCAGTGATGTGAATCATTCCTCCTTCTCCCCATGGTTTAGGTGGAGTTTATAAACCGTGTGATGAGGAGCTTGGCAGGAAGCGCAGAGTTACGTATGCACACTGGTTTAAAACCAGGATATGATCACACCAAGAAAAATGCTGTGATAACACTTGGTTGCGACAACTTCAACACACTCAAGATATTTTTATCAGAATAGCCAAGAAATTAAATGAATCCACCTAGTGCCACGTACGGATGAGCCGTACAGGAGTGATTTCTGACTTTTGAAAAGGGTTAATTAACAGTTGTGTTAAGTAGATGTAATGAATTAAGCTCTTACAGGGGGCGTAGAACATGACCAGAGCATGTTTCTTCTTCTTCAGCGCCTCCCGGAAATCCTCTGATCCGAGATGGCTAACGCTGGAGGGCTTATCCTCCCAAGACTGCTCAGGTGGAGGTGGAGCTTGGGGACTAGAGACATGAAACACAGTAAAGCAGTATTTATTAAGTATGACAAACCCTGCTTTACATTTACTGTAGGTGGTAACAGTAGCATAAATATAGATACCGAGTAGGCACACACACAACAGACCTGTTCCCAGTAGTAGTTGTGATATAATACTCAGTGAGTGAGACGTCAGCCTTATATAAAATAATGTCTGTTGACCTCTGGCTGCAGACTGTCTTTATGGAGTCTGTAATTTCTACAGCTGTAATGATGTCATCCTGACTCCATTTCTTGTCACAATGACCTTTTCCAAAGACAAATCTATTACATGTGGCAGCTAATCAAAGACAAACTAAAGTGAAGCTAAAATATAAAACTACGGCCTTAATATCTGCACTGTACACAAGTGTGTTTCTGAATGTGATAACTTTACAGTTTACAGACAGAAGTGAAGATGCAAGTGTGTTGCCTGATAAGTGTGTGTGACTCACTTGTGCATGAACTCGATGATCTTGTCTTTGCTTCGGAGATGCGGCAGCGTGTACTTCTCCTCACCTTTCTGGAAATACTTAACAGTTGGGAAACCGGAGATCTTGAAGCGATCCCCCACAGCCTTGCTCACAGTGGTGTCTACGGCTGCTAACGCACCCGGGCTCTAGGAAGAAAAAACAATAGCAAACAGAAAGTCAAGTGGAAGTTAATATGTCCAATTAGACCCATCAAGGTCCTTAAGACTAAATCATTGCACAACACCAATTAACAACATGCGTTTTGGAAGGTTCAACCTTTGAACATGAGCAAGCAAAGCATTTTCTGCATGTAAAAGTGCTGCATTCAAAAACACTAGCAGAGGAGCAAGAAGGAGAAAAATGAATGATGCGTTGGGTCGTAAGAGCTCAGGGTGAGAGAGGCTCCAGTCCATTGATATTAGATAACGGCCAGGCTTTGCCATTGACCTCCAGTGCTGGGCAGAGCGCCACCAGGAGAAGATCCAAGCGTCTGGCCGGGGGGACTCTTATGGATGAGATAATTGCAACAGTCACCAGGCTGGAGTTTTACAGGCCCTGCCCCTGGCTGGGGAGTGTTAGATTACCACAGAGGACATAATGGTGGAGAGGGGAGATGAGGAACACACCCGCCTAATCAGAAACACATTGAGAGCCAGGCTGTCGGTCAGGCTGACCGTGGGGTTACATGCACCGGCCAGAAGCCTTCCGGCCAAGAGGAGGGATTATTATGATCTGTTAATGAAGCACCGCTACACCCACGTAGATCTATGTGTTCATCAGAGTGTGAGATGTGAGAAATGGACAAAACAAGCCGGCCAGTAGACGTGAATGCTGCACAAACACACACATAAACCCCCAAGGACAAGTTATGAAACTTACATCTGCTCCCTTGTTGAGTATTTCAGCAGCTTCATCGTATTCTGGCTTCATCTTCTTGCAGTGGCCACACCCTGGAGAGTCAAAACACACAAGAGATGCCGACTGATGACAGATTCCTGAGATTGATATCAATACGGCTATTTAAGAGTAGAACAAATTCAAAATAGTTTGTCTGCCAGGTTATCTCACGAGAAACAAATATAAAATGTATTTTTTGTAGCCTTTATATACATTTAAAGCTGTAACCTGAATTTGTTAAATTAGAAATCAAAAAGAAAATTGTTTCCCAAAAACTCAAAAAAAGACACTGATGAAATTTATGTTGCAAGAATTGTTAAAATTTGATTTATCACCCATGTCAACTCCAACAATTTTGTTTTTTCACTGTAGATAAAGATAGGGTTTACGGTCTACAATATTTATCTACTGCAGTTTTTATTCACACAATAATAAAATACTAAAAATATGAACCAATGATATCAGCCTGCACAGTCATCAGTGAGAGTAAATAAGGTAGATTTAGTGAATCACCTCTCAGACAAAGGGAAAAAGCAACTGTATAAATGAAGAAATGATTTGCAGAAAACCAACACTAAGAATCATCTTTAAATCTTTGCGATCTTTGCACATTATAGGAGCTGTCGTTCTGAATTAATTCATCAACGGCTGCAGTTCTCTGGTGTCGTGCTGCTTCCCCCTCGTTTAGCGGGGGTGGGGTGGGGGGGGTTTACTGCCGCCACGCTGAGACTGGAACTGTAAATGAGATGACAAGAGTCTCTCATGTTCCCCAGGAGAGATAATTCATGTCTGATTGCTTACTACATTGTAAACTTTTGGGCATGGGTGTGTGTTTGTGTCTGTGAAGGCATGTTGGATAGGCCTGGGTGAAAAGTGAGTGATGACAGCAGCGGAGAAAGAACGAGAGCAAGAGGATAAAGGCAGTTAGAGGGGAAACAGAGCTTGGCAATATGACTGAAATCAATATCATGACTAGTGGTGTGCTTTATCATATTGTTCATGGTAAAACCAATGTAATTTGTACCATCTCACTGCAAGACATAAACAATTTATTAGGTTTCATGTATTAACATCAGAGCCGAGCACGGCAATAACAAGAGCAGAGGAGATTGAAAGTCATGCTGCTGATGGAGGAACTAGTCCGAAACGAAATTTAGTCACTTTGGTTATATGAAAATTATTTGGTGATTATGTTGGCAATCCAAACACTAAAACGAAGATTCCAAATCGTCAGACTGTAAAACGTAAATTTACAAAACCCAATTTTCTTTTCAAATATTGCAACATGATCTTTTGAAAAGTACGACACCTTTACCACAGACACATGCTTCCATTGTACAATTTATGATTAAATCCTGTTAATTATTCCTACATAAAATACCGTAAAAATTGGATGAATCAATTAAAATATATTAAAATGTTTTTGTGTTTCCTATTTCATGATTAGGCAATGTGTAGATCAATATTCAGAGAAATGTCAGCGTCTCAAAACCTCAACATCAGCCAAACCATTTACCGCTCTGTTCCTTTATTTAGGAGAAAGGGACAAGTTTACTGATGTAATTCTTCTGTATATCTCTATTATCTAGGGGACATAATGTAAGTGTGTGCACGTGTTTGCTCCGAGCATCACGGATAAAGGCCATTTTTGGTGTTGATGTGTGTTTAATATAGCATAAGCAAACATTTTATTTTTTAATCTAAAATGACTTGCAAACACATAACACGGTATTGGTCTAACACAATGTACACAATGTTTTGTCTTAAGATGCAATGAATAGGTTGTTTGATCAGGGATGAGCATTGTGTGTGTGTGTGTGTGTGTGTGTACTCTTATAGTGCTGCTGTGCAGAGGCGCATGAAACAAACTTGGTACATTTCCAAACATGGTAAATTGCCCTTGTCATAACAGTTCAGGAATTCCTTTCTTCAATACATAATGCAGCGCTGGCGCAGGCTATAAATCAAGTGTGATATGGCTCGTGGAAAAAAATACAAGCTGCCTCTCTTTCAACTGAGCCATTGTGGTGTGTGATCACGTAGATTGTGTTGAGGCTGAACAGAGATGCCGAGTGACTAAAAGGACTTTGTCTGACCCTTCAAAGTGATGAGTAAGAGAGAAAACCAAATGTGTGTCCTGTGCTCTGCATCAACCTGGTTATGCATTCAGAGCAAGTGGTGCATGAGGGGCATGGTCAGTGTGTGTGTGTGTGTGTGTGTGTGTGTGTGTGTGTGTGTGTGTGTGTGTGTGTGTGTGTGTGTGTGTGTGTGTGTCTGTTAAAACACACTCAAATTTTGCTGATTCAGCCCGAGTGTAGGGGAGAAAAGATCAGAGTGAGGAGAACGACCAAACTGGCTGTTATAAAAACCAACGTTGGCTAAAAACTACCATGCCTTGAGCCTTTAGGCTGTTGTGAGGTCATTTTCTCTGCGGCCACTGCAGCTGTAAACTAAATCAGTGGCTACTCGCTGAGTGGAGAGTCAGGAGGGATGTTAAAATCCCCAAAAACCCAAACATTTAGGGGTCCAACCTTTTCAGCCACATCTGCAAGAAAAAGCGTTTGTTTAGCTGTGGGAGTCTGGTGATAGCGTTCAGTTGCTGGTTGTGCCACCGTAGGTTTGTGCGTAAATACCCACACTGAGTGCTGTTCGGAGGACGTTGAGAATGGCCACGCTGAGAGGTGGACAGAAATGCAAGCTGATGGTGGTGGTTGGGAGACCATTAATCTCACTCTGACAGCAGAGCCATTAAGAAGCTGCATTGAAGCAGCAAGGCTGGGCTTTTGTGTTTGTGTGTCTGTGTGTGAGAGACAGACAGACAAGAGAGGCAGTGTAATTGTGTGCAATAAATGTTTGTGTCATAATGAGAAAGATCCGTTCGATATGCGTCGGGAGTGTACAGATGTGTGTGTGTGTGTGTTTGTGTTTACAAGCTGAAAAGACTTGATGCAGCCTGTTTCAGCTGACTGCCCTTGATCTGAGGAGTGTGGGTGAGTGGCTGCTGTCTGCAGGTTGAGTCAACATGCAGGACGAGCGCCTGTGAAGCTGTGACACCACATTGAACTACAGGCAATTTTCTATACACGACATTTCTGACATAGGTAACTAATAACTACACACCAACTAATGACGGTAAATCATCTCTGTCAGTTTGCTCGACAAGCAAATATCGAGCAAACTGACAGCTAATACGGCTGTCTACGGCTAATACCTAGTGATATAAAAGTGAGAGTATGAGAACTCATGTCAGTTTTTAAGCAGGATGAATGGTTTAATAAAAACCTAATCCTGAAAAAAAAACGATGAAACAACAATTTTTATAGAACTTTTCTTCTAAGTTTATTTGTTTAATATTTTTGTTCTTTCATTTGCCTTAAGATTTCACTGGAAATGCTAATAAACCGACATTTAATGCATTTCATACAGTGTATGCTAAAGCACCAGAGCTCAGCTGTGCACTGTGGTAAAACATTAACACACATCTGATGTAACTAAATGGCTTTAAGCAGGTCATATTTGTGCCGATTATACTTGTGATCAATAGGCTAAGTGGCGTTAAGACATTTCGAAAATGTTTTCCTGAACCGGCTTTCAAAATATGCTCTGCAACTCTGAACTTTTTTCCCCCGAGGAGTTGTAAGTGAGAGCGCAGTGATGCACACAGTTAAGCACTGGAGCTACTTATCGACCAAAAGCTGATCCAAGGGCTTGCATGCAACATTTCTCTCGATCCTGGTTTGTACGTCTTGTGCAATGGTTGTTATTACATTCCAAACAGGCTGATCTCATAAGCACAATTATGTCACTTGGCTTTCCCAGTTCAATGGATCGTATTTACAGAATTTCCACATTATGACAGTTTCTTTTCCAGCCAACTGGCAGAAGTTAAGTTTGAAATAAATATTTTAGAGTTTTAGGTGGTGCATTGTAATAAGTGGAGGTAGCATGTGCCTCTGCAGTGAGTGAGTGTTAAGGATGTGTTTTTATCATTTCAGCCACTGGAGTCTTTCCCCTCAGGGTGGAGTGTAATGCTCCAGGCAACCTGCAGGTACCAAAGCTCTGCAGCAAAGTATGGAATGCAATTTTTAAAACTATGAATCATTGGGGTGAAAGCTCGGTGTGAGGGCCTTCTGTTTACTTATTAATTTATTTTTATATTGTGGAGACTGAGATGAGCATAAGGATGAGGAGGATGTGGGGGAGGTGAGGTCAGGGGTTAAGAGTTAGACGGAGAAAAACAAAAAAGTGAAAGGTCCAAACATTGGTTTCAATTCAATTCAGATTGTGTCGTGTAGCTGTTGCACTCAGAGGGTATTTCTAAAAGGAGTTAATCTATTATCATGATTTTACATTTACAGTTAGGTCGCATTTGCAAACTCTCCTTTAGAAAGTTCCCTCACACGCAGGAGAGCTGGACCAGAGCAAAACAATCTGGAGCAGGAATAAACAATCAAACCCAATGACAAAATCTGGCATGTTTACAAGTTATTCGTAACAGCAGCGGTACTGGGCGAGAGAACACATTGAACGACAGCCATGCTGATGTGAACCATATGGTCATGGGTCAGTATTATTTGTGACAATGTACTCAAGAGTGAGTGAGTGATACAATAATCTAAAGTTACTGCACACAGCTTGTCCTTAGGGTTTTCCACAGTCCAGCAATATATTATATTGTCAGAGGCAAAGACTAAACACGTCCTTCTATAGTTTTAATGCTGGCTCAACTTCCTGCAATTGGTCCATAAGTCCCAGCTATCCAAAAGGCATTTACCACGGCTGACATTTTCCTCACATTTCTTGTCAAAATTTCCACAACATTATCTCGTCGAAGTTGCTTCTCCAGCTGAGAGTTATGGTGAGCATGAGCGAAACAGAGATGTTATTTTCGTGTCTAAATTGCTGCAAATGTGCGAGAGAATGTTTTACACAGCAGGAAGGAATGTGAAGCTCTTCTGACACGCTGGTGCACATATTTTACAACTAAAACCATTTTCTCTTTCTGAGGACTATCAATTTTATTCCCGAAAAGGGCAGCAATATTCTATAATATTTCTCAACTGTCAATACCTACCATGGAAATACCAAAACTAATGATCCATGAATTGATCCTACTAAGAAGTTATGTTTCTTTTTAAAGAGAAGATTTAATTCTTCAGTGGGAGCCGATGAGTTCAAGGCTGAGTTCCATCAACAGTGCAGAGGACTCTGAAGTACTGATGCAGACTAATGCAATCACATTTTTTTTCATGGGATTTGTTGACAGCAAACATATTGAGCAAGGAGCAGTCTTAGTGGTTAAGTCGACCCAAACTAATATTGTCAATGGGACTATTCCATTATTTGTGTACTGGTAGGGTTGTTGATTAAATAAACAAATAATCAAAAATATTTTAAGAAATTAATTTGACAAAGTATGGCCTGTTTCAGTTTTTTTAAATGGCTGCTTTTGTCTTGTTTTACGTATTTGTAATATGAATATCTTCTTGGCTTTGTGCTGCAGGTTGGACTAAACATGTCATTTAACTACATTATTTGGGCTGTGACTAGTTTTGATATTCATATTTTTAGACTTGAAGCTCTCTATATTACTCACAAGGGGCATAGAACATGATCAGGGCGGCAGGATGTTCCTCCAGGAAGATGTCAAAGGTCTCATCGGTCAGGTGGAAGACTGCGGAGTCCGTCTCCGACCATGGCACCTCAGGGGTCTTTGGCTGTGGGGGCTGAGGGCTGGAACAGGAAGGGGAGACCAGAAAGGCCAACAGAGGTCAAGGACATTTAAAAAAATAGCAGACAAATTCCAAACAACAGACAAATTACAGCATGAATCCGACACAGCTGTAACACAGACACCACCCAAACAAAACCACGCACGCGAAACAGCACTGCCTTATTGACAGCACACAATGGTGCAACGCCAAGAACGAGTGGATACTGAGGTAAACAAATACAAACTCCCTGCAGTGGTGCGCACATACACACAAGTCATTTAAAAAGACATGCATATTTACTTTGGTCACTTTTAGGGACAAAACATATTAATTTCCTCCAAACTTAACCCTTGACACTGACACAAAAACCCGGAAATCAGAAATTACGTTTTGCCCCGTTAGGACCGGGCTTTGGTCCCCATAAGGTCTACTGGTTCTGACAAGATCAGTGTTTATCCTTGAAAAGGTCCTAAAGAGGTAAAAAAAACAAGTATACACACACAAACCCCCTTATGCAATCTTTTCTCATCATCATCATTCTGGACTGAGCCAAGACGCTGAAGCCTCATGAGACTGTAATCTCTTATAAAAACACTGTTAAGAAATGTTGCATCTCCTCCGGATACACATCTCTAATCCACATGTCATCTGTAGAATATCTCTCTCTGTAATACAGAGGAGCTCAGCACCAGGGTACATCAGGGACTGAAGCTGCACTCAGGCCTTGATCTTTGGTTGCTTTTCTGCAACAGGGTGTGCAGCTTTGTCAAGAAACCAAGCGACTACACCACTTGTGCTGTTCTCCATTATCTGTGAGACACTGTTGGACAGGACTGATATGATCACTGAGAATACTGACTCTTCCCCTGATGTCTGTGTCCACTTACTGCCTTGAAACTAGACTCTAGGGTAAAACAGTTAGAATCAGTTTGACGTATATAAGATGCAAAATGGTTAATTAAAAACCAATGACTAAAACATTTGAATAACGTGGTTTGAGAATAACTGACAGTTGAAAACAAATGAAAAAAGTGAAATTGATGGGAAAATCATAAAAGCCCAGACAGCTCAATCTGAGAGAAAGAGAAATTTGGGGGAGAGGAGATAAAAATAAAGTCAGAGGCAGCATCTCAAATATGAATGCAGCAAATCAGACTGTTCTGGAAAAACCTTTCAACACCGTCTACTTCAAATAACCTTTTCAGCTTTTCTCCATCTGCGGAATCTCCAGATGAAAAAATCCTCTGACTCGACAAATTGCAGATGTGATGAGGCTTCCAAGAGGAGTCTTTAATCTCTGTACCATAAGGGACTTATTCATTTACATCTCTGAGGTCAGTGCCGTCATATTTCAATTAGTTTTTCGGGCAGGAGGAAGGATACATGAAGTTAAACAGAAATGTGTGTTTAAATTATACCCCAGTTTTCATCTTAAAAATGAAATTTGAGGAGTAATTATACACAGCATAGTCAACATGCAACAATTCTGTCAGCCTGACTGCCTAATTGTCGGCCTGCTAACCACTTTTAAATTAAACTGCTGGCCCCTGAATAAGCTGAGCAGTTAAAGCTTAGGACTGGGGAGGGAGTTGTTCTGCCTCTGGGCCGGGGAAACTGCTTGAACACATCCTCTGCCTGTCTCGCTCCGCTTCCTGTGATAGCTGTGAAAGCCCTGCTCTGTGCCCTCTGGCTTCAAACCCTGTGGACAGCCGTGGCTTTCCTGCCAGGCCCTTAGCACAAGTGGGAAAGGGAGGCGGAGGGGAACGGGAAGCAGGGAGAGCTGAGGTGAGAGAGAGGGAGGGAGGGAGGGAGGGAGTCGCGGGCGGAGAGAGCGTGAGCCAAGATGAGAAAGAAAAACAAGACATGAGCAGAGCAGGTGTAGATTGATGACACCATGACAAGGTGAGTGAGGGGGAATAGAGGCAGAGAAAGGCATGATGGCAACTACAGAAAGATAAGGGGATATCTAGGCATGAGTATTGTAACTGTAGTGGCCCTTTTTCTGATTTAAAAAATACAAATTGAGAATAAAATCAAATCTCAAATCAATTCTCATGTGTACTTCATATTAATTACAGTTCATTCTTTTTCACAGTTTTGTAGATTAAAATGTGATTAATAAACTAAACAAAACAGACATTTTTTACCGCTGAATCCACTCCTTTTCTGGTATGATGTAATATTGAATTCCTGAATGACACTTTAAATGACTAACGATTTCATATTACTATGAACGCATCCAAAACAATCAGCAGGCTGATGGTTAATTTAATCGTTAAACCACATTTTTATATTTTAGTTAACTATGTACGAGGGGCTGCAAGCATAAATAACAACCTGGGGCAAAGACAGATGAGCGATGAGATGAGCAGAAAATAGATGCTTTATCTGTATCTGATGAAGTTTCGTGACAGACAGACGACAGATTGCTCATGATTCTGTCAAGACATGCAAGTATGAGCACTGTCAGGTCGGCATCAACTTTACTGAAGTGTAAGCACACTGCTGAATGTTTAGTTTTCGCCATCATTGTCACTAAAAGCAGGGTCTTTGTGTGTGTGTGTGTTTGCTCCAGCCACTAGCACAAAAATGACTCAGCGAGAGAGAGAGTAAAGCATCATTGACTAATGTCTTCATCAGAAATGAGTCAGTGAGACAAAATGTGTAAGAAGTACGAATAACAAATAGGAAACGTATTTTCCTAATATCTCCATTGTCGAGAGAAGAACGTCAGAGCTAATCAATATTATATCAGTAATAAATTAGCTCCAGCTTTGGTCACCCGTCCTCAGTGATTCCAGACATTCAAAGTGAGATGTACAAGCAGTTTATTCATCCAAGTAGAGAGAGTATAGTCTGGAAGCTCTGCTTATTTACTTTGGACACAAACATACTGAGTTCAGTGCATGCTAAAGGCAGTTTGAGAGGGTCAAAGTTATTAGGACCATACTCACTTCTTCATCCAGTCAGCGATATCCTTGGCTGTAGCTCCGTAGTTTTCATAGAGGTGAAGGAATTTCCCTTTCCTGAAAAACAACAGAGAACAAGGTGATCTCTAAACCATCTGTCAGCAATGGACACAATTATGCTTTAGTACTGATCAAACCTCAAAACACTGCTAATATGGCAACTGTCATTTAAAAGCAAACGACAATTTGATACTCAAATGATTATAATCATACATTTTTACTTGAAGGAATATTTTTTCAGAATCCTACTTTTCCTTATTATAAGGTCACTACATGTAGGATTTAAAGGTGGGTCTGAGAAGCTTGTTCGTTTGTGGTTACCAGCTGCAACAGTCAGCTTAAATAGAATAAACAGAATACATTTCCCACTTTTTAAGCATAATACATTTTAAATTACACATTGACCCAGATAATGTATGTTTGTGTACCAGCTTAGATCTGGAGCTACGAGGAAGCTAAATTGCAACACAAGAATAAAGTGATAAATAACCCAGTCAACATAAGGCCCAATAGCAGAGGAGCGGATAATGCTGCTATGGTGGTTTGTGGTTTATATTGTTGTTGTTTCACCTTTAAATCAGAGTTGCACTATGGATCCATAGTTGGTGTTGATCAAAGCTGACATGCACCACAACAACCATCTTTCAAAACCTAAAAAGAGATGGGTCAGACCTTCTGGAAACACAACAGCTCTTAACCAAAAAGAGACGTTTCATGAGGGGGGACAAAAGGCAGGCTTAAACTTCAGCAAGGATTGATACTCCCTCCGCTGTCTTGTATTTTTATGACTTAAGCTTAAACATTCATATAAGAAAAGCCAGTAACACGATGTAATGCATTTGAAATTATCTGGAAGCCTCTCCTCAGCCTTACAAGCTGAAAAGATTCAAAACATCAGCAGATTTTCTTTGTAGAAATGACTATCTGCTCTATTCGCTGTGACTAAATGAAGGCTGGAAAGCAAATGTGTTGGCTCAGCCCAGCGCAGAAGGATCAGTGTCAGTAGTCCCTGGCTGTGGGCAGCGTGATTGTGCGAATACAGTGTCTGAAGGCGACCGCTGCTCCAGCTCCAGAGATACACTGTGGACACTATTAAAGGTGATGCGTGAATACACACGCTGGATTCAGAGCTGCAAACTTGCATTTTAAGTGAACTGACTGCTGTGGCGAAGAGCTGCTGCTTGGAATTCAATCAGTGTGATTTATGACCAACTCTATATTTACTTGCTTTATCTCTGCCACTGCAAAGTACACGAAAACCTTGTAAAATCAAGTTGAGGAAATTTGAAATAAATGTAGCTCGCTTGACAGTCTTGAGCATTTTGCTCTTAAAGGACACAGCAAGAACAAAGAAGCTGTTTCATTTTAAATTGTTTATTTAATTGGTAGAAAGTCGACGTGCAGTGCAGTTACGTTGGGCAGGAGGGTTCTTAATCTGCAGGACAGTAAAGGTAAAAGACCTTGAATACCGGGTCTTACGGCGGGTGCAGCGGTGAGATAACTCCGGCGGCGTTGATGCTGATTTACCCTTCAGTGATTAGCTGCCGTTTATCAGTGAGGGGCTCATTACTGAAGCCAATGGGCTCAGATAGTCGTTAGCTTGCCCTGCACTGACACTGATGCGCTCCCAGCTAACAGACTGGCTCTGGCTCAGCTACACACGACTGCAATGCAGTGCAGTGCACGGAATGTGTGCTCACATTCACACAATACACACACACACACACACACACAGGCGGAACTGCACACACACCGACTAACCACAGAGGCACTTAATCAGTCCCGGTCTAATTAAAAGGCCAGACTGGAGTGTTTAATGTGAAAATGGGGTTGATAAAGCCGGTTCAGGAGGAATAAGAAGCAGACAACAGAGATAAGCAGCTACACAGCGCACACTTAACAACACTGTGAATATGAGCACAGTGCAGGGGTGCTGTTGCTGAGGGGGGTCTGCTTTAACAAACACCATCAGTCACACTCCCAGCCTCTACTGTGCATATGGCTACAAGCTAAGTGTGCATGGAGTCTGTACGCATATTTAAACTTAACAGCAAACTGAAGCGATCAGATTACCAACAGCAGAGATATCCTCCAAATGCTCAAATAGAAATGCAGCTGCCAAGTGCTACATCAATGTCGCATGTGACCATAAGGGGGTTCTTTAGGATGGAGAAAACTTTGGTGCTGTGAATGAAAGGCCTTTACTTAGTCAGACGCATTATGAAGTAAAACTGCTGACTCGTTTTGAGTTGTTAAGCAGACAACAGCTCTGTGTGCACAAAATGCATCCTCTCCAATTGTTTCAATGGGGCAGCTGTACAGGCACAGCTGGTTCCTAAGGTAGAGGGCTCTGGTGAAAATAACAGGGTCCTTAAGTAGGAAGTTAAACTTTGCTAACAATTTAAAGTGTCGTCTCAGACAAAGCACTGCAATGGCCAGTCTAAAATACTCATTATGTGGTAAGATATTCTTATATTTCTGTTTTTTCCCATTAAAGACTAAGAAAAATGCAGTTTATTAAAACCGAGAAGCTGGAACCAGGAACTTTTTAAAAAAGTGAATTCCTTGAACAATCAATTATCAAAATACTATAGGTGCTTATGTCAACAAGTTGTCTCAGCTCTACTTAAAGCCAACTATACAGGCCCAGCTGTGTGTTTATCTCCTCTGATGATGGCACCGAGCTGCTACAAGAAACCTTGCCTCTCTCCTGTGAGTTTACTTTTTCAAAGGGAGTGCCAGAGGATCTCAAAGCTCATCAGAAACTTTCTTCTTTCCACCTGTTAGAAGTGAGTTCTGAACCTTGACGGTCATCTTTACAGGCTTCTAGTCGGCTGCCATCATGTCAGCTGGTGTTCAAGAGGCCTGGACTGCAGTTCCTGTTTGAAGTTAGCCACTCTCATGTTGCGAGCCTTGGATGAGAGGAATGAGCCTAAAGTGAGACGGATGATAGGACTCGACTCACTCAAAGTAGCAGAAGGTCGGGTAGCCTTTGACGTTGTACTCTTGCTTGAGGGCATCAAACTCAGCCGGGTGCACATTCATCCCCGCCAGTATCTTAAAAAACAAAACAAAGAGGAAAAAGGAGAATGGGTTGTCAGGGAGGTAAAGATATAATGGAGGACACACAACAAAGGGAAAGGACATTCAACATCAAAACAGATTTGTCTTCATCAATGGGCTCTAGTTTAAAAAGATTGATTATTCAAAGTTTGAAAACTATGAAAACAGAAAGATTTAATTTTTCACTCTGACTGAACATAGAGAGATAGGCAGCAAGAAAACATCAAGTGTTTTACTTGTAGAAAAGAGATTTTCTTTAAAGAGAATAAACTCTTTTGCATTAGGGCATTCACTGCACTGTCCAGTGATGTGAGAAAATGATGGGAAGTTTTATTGAGATGCGATGATTCAGTCCTAAAATTACATCCTGAGTAAGAGTCGGCCTCAGATACAGTTACAGCTAGCGGCGCTGACAGACTTAACAATGAAAAATCCAATACTTGCACCGGAGCTTGTGGGGGAGTAAATGATGACTACATGGAGATATTCTTCTACGTTGACATTGCTTTGATATAAATCTAGCAACTACAACTTTGCAGGATTCCTCTAAAAGAACATTGTACATCACCCTGTTCATGACAAAAATATCTCAAAGCACGTCCATGATTCATAACAAGCTCTCTGTGCCTTCTCCACCTATTTCAAATTGACAGTGTACTTCAACAATATCCCTGTTATGTAATATGTCCAAGTTAAAGACAATACAGCATAAACCACAACAAATAAAAACACAAATGATAGAATCAAAGCCACCCCCAATATAAAGTTGTGAGAACGGTTTCATCCTGGCAAGACACAAAACCTTCAGAAATCATCTCTACACCTTCCTCAATCCATAAAAGTGAGGCGAGAAATGTGCTCACAAGTTTACAGCTTGGCTGACTCAGTATTCCGACCTTTCACGGCTCAGCTGCACTGTTAATCTCTGAAGTAACAGTCATATGCCCAAAAACTTGCACACACACACACGCACGCACACTTTGTATTCCAGCAATCATAACCATTGTCTTATAGTCAAAACAAACATGCAGACGTCTTCTGGTGATTGAGGAGAAGTCTTTATGAGCACAAAAGATTTGTTTCACGAGATGATCACAGGCCTTTGGATGCTTTTGTGTAGTGCTGTTAGAATCTATTTCAACAGCTGGGAACTGAGCATGACCTCACACACCAGCCCCATCAGGTTTGCTTGCTATTGTAATATAGCCTGTCTGCAAACTAACAACACAGGCCGTTACAAACCCATGAGACCAGGCAGCGGATGAAAATGTGACGAAAACAAGAAAAGTTCGGGAGTAGACACAAAGTCCGGGCAGACTACACTGACATTTAATCTATATGTAGGTTGTAAACTGCAGCTGGAAGGATCTTAGCCCTTAAATGTGGCTGCAGGGACCAGGTGAAAAACCAAACTCATTTAATGTGGACACCGATTATAGATCTCTTCAATACTATAAAGCACCAAATTCATTAAAGCCAGGTTGCTGGGGAAGATTGGTGGACTTTTGAAAGAACTAGTGCAATAGCTCTGGTATGTCGATGCAAACCAAAACACAGATTAAGTATAAATATCTGGTCCAGCAGAAAGAGGACCAGGGCTTCTGCATTGCCTCAAAAGTCCACCTGAGTTATTATTATCCTGCTGAATCAAAAAATATGGCCCACGAGTTGCTGGGGTGTTTGACTTGTGAGACGTTTTGGAGGAAATACAAGCAAGGATAGCTTTCATTTAGGATCAGGCTGTCAGACTCCTGTACTTTGCCAAATAACCACCGAGGCATTAAATGCTGACCATCTCATCTAATCTGCTTCACGTCTACGAACGACAGAGAAGTTATTGCAATGTGAACGTTGACCATGGGTCAAAGATGAAGATTCATTAGACTTACATATTTTCCTTTTGTTTCTGTGGCTGCTTGCTGGAAGATGGGCTGCATTCTCTTACATACGCCACACCCTGCAATCAAAAAGACAGTGCACAGATGTTATCACATAAGAGCCAAGTGGTAACAAAGACTTGCGTCAATACGACTTTTAAAGGATTTTCCTATCCGCTTTAGAATAGAATAATAGAATAAGAGACAAGACAATTAACCCTCGTTCTCTAAATGTTGTTGAGACAATCAGTCGGCTGGCACTTGGCAGTTATTGATCAGTTAATTGTTTAACTGTAAATTGTTTAAGCCGTTGGAAAATGTCACTGGATGTCTCCAGTTTAACAGTTGGGAGGATAAGCTGTTTATTATTCTGCTTTAAATAATTGTGAATGGAATGTTGATCGAACACAACAAGCAATTCAAACAGGTTCAACTTTGAGCTTTGGTTAAAGATGATGTGCTATTGCAACAATTTCTTGGAAAAGAGAATGATAAGTCAGTAATCAAAATAGTCATTGTCTGAAGTCCTATCCCTGATGATAAATGCTGTGCAGTATATTCAAAGACCACAGTGTGTTGCCAGGTACAATGAATATAGCCTCATCACAATATCGTGTAGAACTACCAGATATAACCCAGTTTATGATCTTATTCAAATGCTGTACACTCTCTCTTCAAATGAGGCATCTTATTGCATATTTTCTCAACATAACACTCAAATCAGTCTATCAGCTACTGTGATAATAAAGAGAGACTCACAGGGAGCGTAGAACATCATGAGGATCGGCCTTTCCTCTTTCTTCAGCAGCTTCCTGAAGTCCTTAAAAAGAGAAAGAGAGAATGCGGAAGAACATGAAAGAGATATTTTATTATTTATGAACAAAATATATTTGCACTTCATTAAAATGAAGGAAAGAAACATTGCTACTCTTGACTAAAGCCCAGTGACAAAGATGACTACAAAGAGCTTGATTCCTCAGACAGCTCGCTGCAGGGTATGTCTTAGTTTTATACAGAGCTTTAAAATAACTGAGCGCACCTCCATATTTGTTTTTATTTAATGAAAAGATAAAAGAAAACTACAAACGCATAAACATAAAATATATAGATAACAAACAAAAATCCCTGAGGAATAAAATCACAGACACAACCCATGCAGCCCATCACCTGGATCCAGGCCCCGAATTTGAATAGAATATCATCGTGAAAGGTTTTCTGAGGTTTATTGAGAGTGGAAACCAAACCTCTACCACTGATTCCATCGCTACATGGACTCGAGCCATGTCCGGATACGTCAGAAGCACAGCAAGAGAAGAGAGGGAGTTGGGAGGCTTACGACACGTGGCAACACATGATTAATCAAAATGAGGCCCTCATTTGAAGAGTAAAGTGTAATGGGCTTGATTTCAAACGCCTTTGAGAGGTTAGAGGCCACCGTCTTTCAGAATCCGAACACTACTGCACACACACAGAACATACAGGAATAACTACAAATTGCTGTCATGGGAGAACGAACACATAGGGTCAGCAGGACCCCTCCCTCTTTGCTTCAATTGTTTCTCAACTGTTAAGTAGACTTTAAAATTTAAAATTCTCATGACAGCTGGTAAACCAGCCCCCATACCAGATTTGACTCCTCATCACCTCCTTTATGAGCTCAGCTACTTCCTAAAAAACCCACATTCAGCAGAATCGTTTGTTGACACGTTCAACAAGCCTCCAGGCACGAGTAGATGGGCAGGTAAAAACAGACAGGAGTGCTGCTCATTAAACTAAAGGGCCTTCAAAATGCAGTACATCTATCATTTATGAGTGTCTGAGCTTGTCAGGCTGTAGGTGAATGTGTTGGGGAGGTTTGAAACAAGCACCATGATTTGACCCTGCTGCATGAGAGCTGTCTTAAGATATACTTTGGGTGGAAGGAGAGTTTTGATTAACTATACTCAGTGCGGCCCTTAGATGATAAAGCCCGGATACGTTGCTTTTTTTTGCAGGGTTTTGTGTAGCCGGTGTGGACAGGTTGCTGTGTCAGCCTCGCTGATTCAACCCTCAACAGGACAGATGAGGAGAGGTGGATCCTGCATCGCATTAACTGCTATCTCGCTGTGTTGTCTTCTAATTACAGAGAAGGTGAGGCTGGGCGTAAACTGTACGACTTTAGAAATGTTGTTTGTTGCGATATCTGGGAACATACTGAAAGGACTAATCATCTGGCCACGATTGGACTGCTACACACTGTATGTCGCTGTTAGCTCCTCTGGACCCGTCTTTATTGTCAAAGAAGAAGGCGAAGAAGGAAATGTTTGCTAACAGTGACAACAAGGGACAAACGTGCTGCTTTGTATGAGCCATTCTGTGTACCAAAACGTCACTGACACACCAAAAAGGAGGTGCTGGCAAACATGGACTAGCTTGCACACTGATCGCTAGCTTCACTGACTACTAGAACCCCTTTCTCTCCCCATTTTAGTTTTTCTTTTTCAGTGTGTTTTGCCATTTCCCGCAGAAAAAGTGAGAAAAAAAAGATGCAGAGTTTGCGGAATAGACTCATCAGAAATTCATCTGTCCATCCAAAATGGTCAGGAGCCTCCAACTCTAAAGTAAGACCGGATTCTCTGATATGAAGTGTCAGACAAGTTAAAATTGCGCATTTTTTAACATCGTGCATGACGTCTTTAAATGAATCATGCAGGGGACTATTTTTTTAATTTTTGCCAAAGCCCAAAAAGTTGCTTTGGTCTGTACTTACTTTCTCCGTCTCTATGTGGACGATATCTTTTGCCTCAGGGTTCTCCTCCCACAGTGGGGGCCCTGATGGGTCTTTCAGGAACGAAACCATGGACTGAAAAAGTGAAAGAAAAACAACAGAGAATCTTATCAAAGGCAACTCTTATGTTAATTATACTGGGAGAAATGATGATGGCAGTTGATGATTTACAGGTTTGTTGAAGAAGTCACTCAGTGCCAGATGGAAGCTCATCTTTACCAACGTGTTTGCTCACCCATGATGTGTGAGAGCTATTTCAGGACCTGCAAGTGTCTGTTAATGGGCTCGGTAATGTGCCCTGTAAATATGTTGAACAATATGTCTGCAGAGGCTGGAGATGTTTCATTATGGCAGCAGTAAAACAATGACACTGTGCACAAAGCTGAAATATTTAATGAATAGGACGTTAATGCTGAGATTACTCTGAAATGGTTTGAACTGAGACTTTGAGTGTGTTATTATTTTAGAGGCCTTTCTAACTGTCAGAAAATGAATAGGGTTGAACACAGTAGAAAAATAGAAAAGAGCAACAGCTGTTAAATTTCCTTATGATGAGTTTCTCCAAAACAAGTAAAGTCCAACAGTAAAAAGTCATACTACATGTTATCAATCTGTTTTTCATTTTTAAGTCACAAATCGATTTAGGAATTTTAAATCACAAGACGACAATTCTGTAGCTATTTTAAGTAGGAATACTGTCGAAGTAAGAATAACTTTATAATAACATGTCTGCAGAGTGAATTACCTCAGCATACAAGTCTGTATCTGTTCTTTTTATACAACATCAAACACGTCAGCGGCAGCCATTGTGGTTGTTAATGAAAAAGCATTTTGCAGCGATCCTGTCTGACGCCCCTCTGTCAGGCATTGCATCATCCCACCTCAGTTGAGAAAGATGAGATGTTATACGTCTTTGGTTTACAGCTGCGAATCAGCTTTTCAGATTTGTAACCCATTTACTTTTGGTTAAATTTTCCTGAACAGTTACAAGCTAGGTTCACAAACCCGCACAGAATCTGTTCCATGTTGCTGGAGAAGGAGAGAACCTAAAGATCAAGCAGCCAGAACGCTGTATCAGACTCTGTGAAGACAATCTAAAAACAGACAGAACCACTGTGGTGCACCTCAGCTGAAAATGCATACAGAGAGACTGCAGGGTTAAGTTGAGCACTGACCTTGAAGGTAGCAGGCCTGTTGTACTCAATGTGAAACGTCCCGTCTCTGCAAGACAAACCAGACACATTGCTCACAACAGCAGGAGTACATAACAGTGAATAGCATGGCTCTTAAGCTGCAAACATTGTATTACTTTCCAAAAAGCAGTGGAGTGTGTGGAAATGTGTCTGACAGCCAGCTGAGTTTCTGGCTACTCACTTGTAATGTAGCAGGTCCGCTCCGGCACGTTTGGAGCTTGGGTCCACCTTCACTTTCTTACAGAGCTTACGACCCTCTAAATCGCTAAAAAAGATTAAAAACAGAGATACACAAGAGATTACTAAAGGAACTGTAAAAATCTTGTACAAATCTTAACCAAATACATACTTAATTATCAATTATTACTCAATGAATTATTGAAATTGGTAAAACATTAAACCTTGTTTATTTTGTCCTTTTTCCAAAGTCCTGCCTTATTTACATCTCATTTAAACGCTCCTCGATGATGGTGTAGATGTCTGCCTACGGCAAATTTTCTGTCTGGGCTAAATTTTGTTTTCATCATTACATAATAAACATAATTACATAATTTCCACTCTGTTCAATAACTAGTTATTAAATTCCTTGTATTGCTACTTCTATTCATATATTCAGTGTTTGTATTATGTACTTAATCATGTTTAAAAACATGCTTTGCCAGCAGGTTTTATTTTGGTCACAATGAATTTAGAAAGGAAAACGTATGCTGCATGAAGACAAAGTGCATTACCATCCCCTCAGATCAGTCTAATCACGTGTACGGTGTTGTATAAATATAAACAGGGCTCCCGGCTCCATTTATTAGTTGCTCCGGTATGCATACACAAACATATGCAATGGGAATACAATGTTGATTACAACCTAAACCGACAGGGTGTCAGTACACAAAAGCCCTCTGTTGGGTAGGGGCTCATTTATGTAATTGAAAGAGGGCTGTAGTTGGAAAGGAAATAAATATGCATCCAGCCACCTACACATATTTCACACTCAATACAATGAGGCACTATCAGCAGCATGAAGCACTGTTCCTCTTCTGTTGTACAGAAGCACAGTAAATATGTATTTATTTGAGTAAGATTATGGAGAGAGAGCCTTAAACTAGCAAATTCTAAGAGGTGGAATTCAATTATGGCCCCACAGAGAACAGAATATATGTCCAGTGTAGTTTTGCATTATGTGAGGGAAGGTAAATCTGTGAGCACACGTATGGACGGACAATATTTTAAGCGATTGCTGTGTATTTAATGCCATAAACTGCTGACTCATGAAGGCAGATGGCACCGGTCAGGGCACACCAGGAGCAGATGTGACCTCGACACTTATTGGGACATGATGTGCAGTCATCCAATTCAAAACCAGGCTGCTGCTCCCAATCCCTGAAACACGGCCACAAGTAACACAGTGCACTCACATACAGAGGATCTCAAAACTATCATGTCAAGGGAAACTTAGTAATCATTCGATAAAGGATCCTTGTTATTCTATCAAAATGATTTTTGTTCGTTAGACGTCAAGGCAACTTTGCATGTGTTCTATAATTTGACTGACAACACCAAGCCTGAAGAAAATCAAAAGCCAAATACACAATATGGAGCAAACAATATTGTGAGAAACTCCCATCCTTCCTTCATTTGCACATTTTCATTCCAATGTTGACCAACATCTTTAATTTTATGAGTCACTTGATCAAAAATTGCTTACACTTTTTACCTCTCTTGAAAGTAATTAACCATCAAATGTACCAAACAATTTCTGGTTCCAGTTTCTCAAATGTGAGTTGTTGCTGCCGTTCTGTGTTTGTGATTGTAAATGAAAGATCTGCTGGTATTTTAAAACCAACCAATCTCAAAGACAACATCTATGATTGGGAAAAATCTGTCGGGATATGATTCTTCATACAAGATTGATTAATCAAAAGTTGAAATAACCAGAAGTTAACACTTGAACAAACAGTAGTGATGCCCTGACGGTCATTTTCTGCTATTGATCTAGTTCTGCCAATAGTCCCAAAAAATTGCAAATTTGCAAATATACAGCTATTCCTCAACGATATAACTGGATCAGAGCTAGTTTCAGTGGACGTATGTGCTCTCTAGTTGGTTCTTTTTCCAACACTTTATTTACTTTTATATGAAACTACTTCAGACAGCTGCAAACTTATTGGCACTGTGCTTGTGAAACCAATACATGTTCATGTTCAAATGTCTCTGACAAGATATATTGAACTACAATGCATTTTCAGTGGGCACAATGTTCTTGTATAATGTTAATAACTGACCTGAGATGTGCAGTGCTGAGATCAAATATCACCAGGTAATGTTAAATGGAATGTTTAGAATGAATGAATGGGCCACATGCTCGGGTACGGGCAAATAGTTCACCCTCTTAGTCATTTGATCATACGTGCAGAGTTTTCAGACTCAGCTGAAAAAGAATGTAACCCATTATGTTTCTGAAGTTCTGAGATTGTAAAGAGACCAATGACAAAGAAGCCATTTTCAGTCACATACAAATGGAACTTAGGCTGAGTCACTCCCTAACGGTCAGTCCAGAAAGAATAAAGGCCATAAAAGGCCTGTCTACCGGATGAACACAACTGCTGAGAACTCGTCTGTAGAGCAACGTCAGTTGATGAGTCAGTGCCGAAGCGCAAACGCCCCAATGTTTGAGTAAGCATGGCTGGTGTAGTACAAAGGTACCGTATGAGTGGTGGAGGAGCAGGACGAGGAAACTGATAGGAAACTACAAGGTGCTGAGAACAGATGAGGTGAGGAGAAAAAAACCAACAGTAGAGTAGAGGCCAAGAAAACCTTTTGTCATTACAAATTTGTATGAGACAAGACTTGTTTGCCAGAATGAGAAACTTGCAGAATTTATTTTTGAGGTCACAGGACTTTACAACTTCAGTTAGTGATTTTGTAGTAAAGGTTGGTCATTCACAGTATAATCTTGTATATCTTGGGTTTATTCAGCATTGTCAGCAATTAAAGTCCGATGCTGCTCGATTTACTGAATTAACTGTCTCTTGTCCTATTCATCGAGACTTGTTGATCATGATCTGGTTGAGTTAAATTATTATTTTATCAGCTCTCTGGTCTTAGTTTTTTTTGGCTTTAGTCATTGTAGAGATCAGAACTGAAAACAGTGTAAAAGAAGTCTGACTGGGAAAGAAACGCAGGCAGACGATCAGGCTTGAAACAGATCTTCATGTTAGCGAAAGTTCTTTGGATAAGAAATTATAGCTTAACAGTAAAATCATAACAAACTGACGTACATTTGGTGCGCAACCAAAATGCAAAGAGGATGAACTCCTGCATCCCATTAAAATATTTCACTTAAAAAAAAAATCTTCATATGTGCTATGATTGTTTGTGCTCTCCAATTCCCACTAAACCAGACCAGACTATGTTACTTAGCATTGGTCTATGTCTGTTTTAAATTGTCAGGGGAATGTATGCAAGGCAGCACAGCCCTTTCCTGTATGAGATCATCCATCCCTCTGGTGGATCCCAGTTGGCCAACACTGAGGTCTCTGTCATCTGTTCAAAGTGTGTCATTCTGGCCTCGGTGTCCCTCTTCCTTGGCAGGGCAGACCATTCTCACGCTGTGATGTGCGCTCCTCTTTCTCTCCCTCCGTCCACCATGAGCTCTCAGCTGGGTCTTCCATTTGGAACTGACTATTTGAGATGGTGGAGAAATATGCCAAACAGCACAATACTGCGCTATAGAGCCTGGCACCGGACCCATGTGTCCTGCAGTGATGAACCCGTCTCGCTCGAGCTCCCCTGGTAGGAATCTGGCCTGTTATAAATCTCTGCTTAACAGTAACACACACTCTCTAGCATGCTGAGGTTGTTGAGGAGGGAAGATTAAAATTATACCATATTCTCCCAGACAAACCGCCACAGAGTCAAAAAATAAACAGTAAAAAAGGACACGTATCTTTGAAGACAAATGTGGACACTAACACTTCTGACATGTTCTGAGTGTAGTTCCTTTTCTTTCTGTCTTCACAGTTGTCTCTCCCGGATAAGCTTGAGAAAGATTGTGAATGCTGCAACAAGCTCTTGGTGTCAGAGGGGAGTTACTGCCTTCCTCACAGTTTCCTGTTTTATGATATATTCTTTCCTCTCTGGTAGGGACTACAGCTCATGCAGCTGAAGGGTTGACAGGTATGAGAACAAAATGAAATAAAGTAAGTGGAACTAAACACCAGGAAGGGAAATAACAACAAGCCAAAACCGATCATGGGGAGCAAATGAAGCTGCGCTTAGAGAAAACAGTGCTTGCCGGTATCTTGGAAGCATCTAATGTTTGCTTAATGTAAGCACATTTTCAGTGTGGGCTGAAGATAGATCTGCTCCACAGAGACACATGACAGATGTATTATAGGGAAAAGAGGACATGGAGTACACGATTTTAAAGCCATATTACATAATATTCAAACTACTCGTTTCGTCTGAGCAATAGTTCAAGTTCAAGGTGACATCTTCCAGTGTCTTGTTTTAACAATTTTCACATTAAACAACAAAACCAAACAAATATCCTAATTTAGACGCTGTAACTCAAGATTGACATATCAGCTTGAAAGAGTTACAACTCTTTCTTTTATCATGTCAATTACCGATAGCATCAGTGGATTTTTTTTCTGATGTTGAATGAAGAAAGATTTTGGTTAAAAAAAACATTTATATTTCTCAAAGTGTCCAAAGAAAAGAAAAGCATGACTGGTGCCAAAACTGTAAATGAACTGGCACAGCTCTGGCACTGACTACTAGATTAATTCACTAATTATCTGAGCTTTATAACCCAATGATACTTACTTATTGAAGGAAAACAACCTAAATTAAAACAAATATACTAATAGAAGCAAAAAAGTGAAACATCATTTATGTAAACTACAGGAAAAACGCTGCAATGAGCAAGCACTTAAGTTTTCATTTATTTACCTTTTTAGAATATAAAAAAACTAACTTCTCTGGGAGAACAGAAATATATTTAAATGTGTATCACATTAGTCCCAAAGTGTCAATGGCTCCAATAATGAGTGTCCTCCTGTCAAATTGTCCCTCTACAATAGAAACAGTGGAACAAGGCCATTTACAGCCTGCTGGAAAAGACATCAATTTTGGAGATGGATGGCAGCGGAGACATTCTCGGGAGGAGCAAATAGCTCTGTCTTTATAACGACTGTCAGAAAATTCCTTGGACAAAAGATTCCCTAATCTTGAAAAAGGCCGGGAGTCAATGATAGGGTATGATGGATCGAGAAGAGTTTTATTTCTTTCATTAAAAATTATCTCTTTACTTACCCACAGTTGACCCAGGCAATGGTCCCTTGGCCTTTTACAGCCTGGGCCACATCTGACAGCAGTTTCAGGTGGGAGTCTCCTGATGTAGCTGCAGACACAGAGAATAAACCGGGATCAGACTTGTTACCAGAACTCTTCAATAGCTCAGGACAGCCCACAGCCTGGAGACACAGAGGACACTGTCATGTCAAACACAGAGATGTGGATTTGAGTTTCAGTGGAGCTCAGTGTCTTACTAAAGCTCAGAGTGATGAAGAAAGAGATCACTGCGTGTGGGTTAGAGGGGGTGATGGAAGAGAGTTTTCTGATACCTTTCACTGGATGGGTTCAGAGCGGGGGGGTTAAGTTACATCAGCTTTCAACATCTCACAATAGTGTGACTAAGCAGGAGATGGGAGGATTAAATTCCCTGACACTGCTGAAGCACACCAACTTTCCAGCTAAAGGGTGAAGCACAGACGGTACATTTTGGCGAACTACAGCTCGAATCTACTGCCTGCTGCTTGGTACCATATTGTGAAGCATGAGGTACATCGAGCTCAGTCAAGGACGACGTGGAGAGTTCGAGACCACTGGGGATTTGCACTATTTACCTTGTCGGAGAGAAAATTTGGCTGAGCTATGCAGTTTGCGTTCTGCGTTAGGAAAGAAGAGAAAGTGGTGTGTGATAAACTATATCAGCTACAACAACAACTCTCAGTAATAGTACTGACTTTGATCAGATAGAGCAGGCAAAGTAGATTCCTTCGAGTAAAGTAAACACAGTGTAATATTATAGTCCTTGTGTAATACAATGAATCATTTTTATTCTCCCCCTATGAAACCAAATGTGTTTTATGAACTGCTTGAAGAGACCTCTCGGTGCTCCAGGATATGTCTATATTTAGATTGGGGTCCTGCCATGCAATGGGTCAGAAAAAAAACATTTGACGATGAAGTGTCACTTTATCACCATGCATCGAGCGGGAGGTGAGCAGGTACTAGCTGGTAGATTTTCTAATCTGGCTTTTTCAAGGTTTGATGAGAAATATCACGAGGAAACTCAACAAGGACGTGACTGAAAGGGTCAGAGGGAGTTGATGGGTGAGGAACAGGGCACAGTAGGGCTGGGCAATATGTCTAAAAACATGTCAGTTTTAGGTCAGTCATGTGTAAGAAATGTCATCAACGTGCCAACTCGCTCGGGATGAGCTCGCACATTTGCATTCTCACAATCGGGATGATTCAGGAAATTATTCAGAGTTCAGTGCATGTCTTAAAACAGCTCAAGATAAAAAAGGTCATATCGGTCAATAGTTTAACATTACAATAAATGTCACATTATTATTTCTTTTAAAAGGTTAAGACTCGTTCTTCCCCGGAGTGAAGGTTTTAACTCGTCTTTCTTGACAGAGAATGGCAAACACTTGTTCAAATCTTAACATTTTACAAATCTAAGGTACCAATGCATAAGAAATATATTGATATATTGAACCTTTGTCACTTTTCTACTGATGAAATTTACATTGGGATCATTATTTTATGGTCGCCCAGGCCAGGGGCAAGTGTCAGAGAATGAACGACATGTGGCTGGAAGCTGTCTGATATTTGGTTGGAGGATGTTAAACCAGCGTGGCAGAGGCAGCTGCATCTTTGGTGTCTTCAAAGAAGGAATGGCTGCAGTGATCAAACAGAGTTACAGCTCAGTACATAGAAGCCTTCTCCAGTGACTAAAGGCTGACTGATATGGACCATGAATTATGAAACAAATAAATACGTTGCTCTGGGGTTTTGGGAGTCAACTGCTGCATATTAAAGGTTAGCAGGATAATTTTAAATGGGAAAATACAATTTTTTAATATCAAGCGAATCCTTCAACAAGCCTGCTGAGTACATTTGGAGAGAGATGCAAATGGAATAAAAATCCACTGGGGTACATTAGCGGGTTCCCTAATGGTCGGAAGAAAACACAATTTGTATAACTCTGTTTGAAGCATAAAGTGTTTTACTTTCTATTTAGCAGCTAATATGTAATTTTACATTTTATATATAAATATTTCTCAGTTCATTACTGAGACAATCTACTGTGATCATCACTATAAAGCAGCCCACAGGCTACAAATAACTATTGCAGAATGTATTTTAAGGCTAATGTGGTTCAATTTTTTATTTTATTTTTTTATTAATTATATCAGATTTAGGAAAAGAGCAACTGTTCCACGATTATTTCTGAGCAATCAAAAGAATTCTAATTAATTTGGTGTTTTAATCATTCATAATTTCTCGCGCTGCAACATTTGAAGGAAATGGCATTTACATGTCATCTTACATCTGTAAATCGATAGTTTCTCTAAATGAGGATGGTGGAGCAACACATTTTGTCGAAAGGTTTCAGTCGTCATTATTATGTTCATCAACTCCTCTGGTTATAGATTATTTATTTTCTTCGATGGTGGGATGCAACTGTGTGTGTCTTTTCAAACACACTAGTCACTGTAGTGGTGAATGCTGCTAAGAGTCAATCTGCTTTCCACTCGTCCTTTTTCTGAATATATTTGCCCGTAGTTAAGCACTTGTACATGATGTCAGCAACTTGTTCTATTGTAAATTAAGATTTGACGATAAAATTACTTATTCAAATATAGATGATTGGGGCACTTTTTTAATCCTTTTCCTAATAACAACAGTCTGACGAGCATATCGTCTCTGAAACACTCATCATTCGATAAAACACCACATACTATTGAGCTTTACAGCATTTCACAATGACCTCAGAGTTTTTGAGATAAGCAAGCATTTTTCACGATGCATTACTATAATTGTCTGACAGGACTGCGGTCCCTGTTTCCTCCCTTGACACAAACAATGGACTGTTAACAATACATTTTTTTTTGCCATATGTATTAACCAGGAGTATTTTGGGATTGAAATTTACAGACTGAATAATTTCCTCAAAACCTACCTGTCTTTGTGTAGAGCACCAGCACGTTGGTTCTCGTCCTGAGGAGCTTCTTGAAGTCTTTGTGGTCGCTGACCTTCTCTATGAGAGGAGACACCTTCACCGCCTCAAGCACGGGTAGAAGCCACACCTGGGGAAATAAACACAGGCCGCCATGAAATTTACTCTTCATTCAAGCTATCCAGAGGCCGGACTGCTTCTATTTTCTTGCGATGCAGTCAGATGTGAATATTAGGGAGTTAAACAAGAAATGAGGTTAATATTTTCCAGTGAAACCATAAACTTTACTATAAATAAAAATAAAACAAATGCAATCAAATATATACAACTTGAATTAAGAAAATACACGTGTTTTATGTATTTTTCTGGATTGCTTATTCTGTAAAATAAAAGACAAAACAAACAAACAAACACAAGTCTGTGGAAAGCTGAGAGATTTTTTTTTTTTTTTTTTTTTTCATGGGCCACATAAACAATGAAAACAATCTTACAGAACTGACATAGAAAAATAAACCTCTCCAAGCCTCCAGTACTAAAAATGTTTCATCACTCAAATTAATTATAGATTCAACAAATGTTAATTTGTTTTAATATAATATAGAAAAGCTAACTTGCCAAATAGTGTGTCTTCATAGTACCCAAATCACAGAGTAATACTGAGGCGTTCGATTTTAATGGATATGCTGTACGCCTCTATAAACACAATTGGATGTTACTACTCAGCTGGTAGCCAAGCAATGGATGAATGAGGCTCAGAACTGACGGAGAAGCAGGTGATTCAATTAGGTAATGCGAGTGCATCTTCAGTGCTCTGCTTGATCTCATGCTATGCTGCTATTAGATGAATGATTATCTGCTATTAGCCAACAAGCAAATTAACACATCTCATGAAGTTCATAAAGTGGGTTTGATCTCATTTCATACCACTACAGTCGTCCATTACTGCTGTTTCTAGTTGCCATAAACTAAATCAACAGTTCTATCTTGAAGTTTACACTGAACTGAAAAGCTATTAGGAGCTGGAACACTACATTTATATAAACACTGATTTATTTTTACCTACTGCGCAACAAACAAGATAGCTTATTGTTTCCAATATCACCCTGGCTCAGTTGGCTTTCCAAACACTGGTAGTTGTACAAATTGTGCGAAACACCCAATATGGGGAACAAAGCCTATATCGAGAGGCATGCACTTTAATCAAAGACGACTGAGAAAAAAAAGAAAAAAAGGGCAGATTATACTCCAGCAACATGAAGTTAATTCCATGGACTCTAATCGTCTCTGTGCCATCACCATTGATTAGAAAAGCCTTTCCTTTCTGCCTACAGAGAACTAAATTAGACACCAAACATTGTCTGCTCGCTCAGCAGATCCTGCTTGATGAGTGATATCACATGGAATGAAAACAAACACCTGTCGGGCTCCTTTTCTCATTTTAATTCCCAAGTGCCTTCTCTTCTGAGGCGGATCTGATGGGAATCTTAAGACACTGCATGTTTCACATCAGTTAATTTCAAGATTTTACAAGAAAAGTCAGAGGGTTTAGAAAAGAGATACAGACAACTGAAGTATTCAGTAATGTCCTCTATATTTAAGGTAAATCAAAGTATTATTCGTATTGAGTGGGGGTGTTGATCTTTGTTTACATTGTCACTTGAATTGAGTACATGATTATGATTAGGTTGATATTACAATGACACAAGCTGTGTCAGGATCTGTTTAGGACTCATGGGAGCTGCAATGTGAAGGGTGGGCTAATTAGAAGCTGGCAAGAGGACAGTTGTCTGCATAGGTGAGCATTCAGTGATTATGGGAGCAAGAGCTGGAGGCAAAATTAAGCGGCTCTGAAAGTAGATGGCAGGCTGTCGTACTGTAATAGGCTACTTGATGGCCTACTAGACTCATTAAGGTGATGAAAGCTCAACATCATCCTTTCTTAATCACTTTCTCACCAAGTAGTGAAACACGTATTGTCTTTATGTTACAAATTATGACAAGCTAAAGTGGAAAATATGTCCGGGATGGTATATAAAACTGACGAGGGATGTAGAAACACCTTTGTGCCGCAGTACCTTACAATACACAAAAATGATGAGGTGCGTCACAGAGCTGAAACATTCAAGTAACAACTAGTTCCAGTTTTCTTTAAAAGATGACTGAGAGGAATGTGGCTTACTAATCCACAAACATTACAAAAGGAATTTAACACTGTTTAAAATCTGTCAAAAAATATCGATGTTTCAATGTTACACAGGATTGTGATTTGTCAAATAAATCAATAAATACTGTGTATATTTCTTGTAGTGCAACATATAGATAATTTAACATTTTTGTGACCGTGGCTCCATGACTGAATCTGTCATGCATACAGCTGCCATCTCGTTGGTTTAATTTAGTTCAAAACAGATTAATCATCTAGTTGTAGAAATGGTGATTTGCATTGTAAATTGCTGTTTCTGCACAAATCCTGCCTGTGGAGAGACAATAGGTCCTTTTCACAGCAAACACTTTGAGTTGTCACAGTAAGAGAGATCCAGGTGTTCTTCATTACATTAACTACACTTCTGTTCTATTCAAGACTGCCTCTAACTCAGTTGATTCTTTACACTGTGCTTTTCCTGCCGTAACACGTCAAAATGTCCTCTGTGAAAAAGCCCTATAGTCTTAATAGTGCTTTAAACAGTCAATCGTGGACTGCGTAAAGTATGAATCTGAAAATAAATGCGGATAATTACTAAATTCCAAGTACAGAACAAAATGTACAGACTGACACCACAGACTAAAATGATGGAGGAAGCCTTTTCCCATTATCCAGAACATAAGCCAAAATATCCCCAATATAGATGCTGCCATCTTGGCCCGATGACTAAATTTAATTTGGAGCCAGTCTGGTTAAAGTCTGAGCTGTCAATCATGGCGTTTCGTCTTGTTTTTAAAACATGAAAAAAAAAACTGAACTGTAACGCAGTTTGAGTTGTCGTCAAGACTAGAAAAGTGCGATAGGTGTGATAATAGCTACTTAAAGCAACCATCGTTGAGAAAATGTGTAGTTTCACATTTTACTTCGGCCTATGTCCCATCCACTTACATGGAGAGATACCATTAACAACAGTTGAGGCAGGTGAGAATTATACTGTTGTCAACAGTGAAATAATGCAAGTCTTTCTGGCAAGTCATCTTTCTGTATCAGATGTACAGTTACAGAAATATTTAATTTGCTGACAGTTTCCCTCCCAATGCATTGTAAGAGACAAGCTCATTCAGAAGCAGCATTAATGGACTGCTGGCTGTTTAAGCTGCAGTTTTCTTACAATGATGCACAGGCAGCTACAGTGAAAAGAAAACACGAATGCAGCAGAGCAGAGTTATGCAGTTACATAATGTGAAGGGTGCAAGTACAAACATTTTACTGAAAATAAAAGTGACTGTGATGAGAAGCCGATGCATTTTCATGATGTCTGAATTATCTGTTGAGTGTTGGTGCTCTCTTCCTTTCAAGGGCTGCTTGTCTTCCACAATAAATGGCCCATTTATTTAACTTGAACTGCAAATGATAAATGAAAGCAGGGATAAACTACAGTCACACAACTCCATATTTATCAGATCACAGCGGTCTTAATCAAAACTCTTGTTTCATTATCTCTCAATAGTTCAGTTCACATGCAACTTCATCACATTGGTGTTTTGGAACTATCTTCTCGTAGGAAGGGAGTAAAGTTTATAAGGTATGAAATTTAAATAAATTAATCAAAACAAAAAAAACTAGCCTTTTATCTTTTAAAGAAAGTGGTACCCCTTCAAGGAATATTTGTGGCAACTGATAAATATCTGGTTAGAACATCACATTTAGTGCTGTTAATAGGTTGCAGCTCTGCTGCCTCACTGTATTTCGTTTCACTAAAAGCTCTTTGAATTAATGAAACCTGCACAATAGATCAAATTGGAATGGTGGGTGCACATGGGTTCAGTATATTCCTAAGTAAGCTGATGAAAAAGTATCATGTCTTCAACCCCATAAACACCTGGCATTACAATGTGTTTAGGGTGATTGGAGAGCAATCAGCTTGACCACATGCATCTGACACGTTGAGGATGGATTGTGACCCGATCGGGCAAAGCACCTCTGGAGGTGATCAGGAGGCACTTTAGGATTTGAAGTGCTTTATAAATACAGCCCATTGATTGAGTCAAACATGGAAATTAAATTCACATACGAGGGTTGAAAAAGCTTAATCATGCACGATTGGTCCAAACCATCATGGTAGGCAGATGGGCGGCTAACAGCCATGAAAATAAGAACCAGTCCTATACTATGGACTTCATTCAAGACAATTCTGGATTGCATGATGACGTGACAAATATTGTTTTTTTAGGAATGAGGATGTGATATGAGCTTGTCAGAGCGATTGGATCTCCTTGCCATCAGACACATACCGTTCGCGTATAATAATACGTGTATGATCCGAATAGTATAATCGATTTAAAGATCTAGATACAATCTGGAGATGAGATGTATTTTAAAGCCAAGTGGTAGATGATAATGTTTCTCTGGACTCAGGGAAAAAGACAGTTCTCTGTCCTCTGGCAGTCATCATGAAGCCGAGATCAGCACTGGGATTCCACAATCCCAAGGATTTCATTCTACAATAGACAACTAGACAAATACCTTTCTGGAAAGTGTCATTAATCAACTTACTCTGTTCGCATTTGTGTATTGTTCCACCTTCTGGTCTCCTTGATGCATCAAGTCTACAATGAAATCTGTGTTTTAATTCTCCTTTCACCAGCTACCAGAAAACTTCCATAACACTAGGAACCGTCCATCACTTTTCACTGTGGATATGCTAATTTGGTAGTTCTTGCCCAAAACACATATGAAGCCCTTGGATTTAAGGAACTCACACGAATATGCCTGAAGACTTTCACAGTACAATCTTGGATGATTGCTGAATTACGTACATGCACATTTATGAAAAACATTTGGGGAATTGGAATATATAACAACTGATCCTTAATATCGTGACATAGAGGGATTTGAGTTAGATCAATATTGGCTTATGACTGAAAATTCATGTTCGCTCCAGTCTACTGTGATACATTAATACCCGATTGTTAAACAGCCAAACTGCTTCAAAAGCAACATAAGATGATCGAGAACCTGTATGTCGCACATGATCTGGAGTCATTAGTTTACACCAGTGATTTGTTGGTCTTGCAACCAATTATCATTGCACTGACTGCTGATATTTATCAACTTATTGTTTAGCTCACAAAGTCAAAAACAATGACAAAATACCCTAAGAAGTTTACAGAGCCCAAAGTGATGTCCTGAACTGAATATGGTTCAGTTAGATGTGATGCAGATAACAGAGAGAGAATGCTTTAATTTATTTGTCGCTAAACCATTTTACTTGAGGACAACATATCTAAGTCATTGAAATATGCTTCCTGTCTCAGCTGGCAGGTGACTGATACAGAGAAACCCTGCTAGCACCAAACAATCACTGAGGCATGTAGCTAACAGCTCTGAAAGCTCTCTTCACTCTACCATCACTGTGAGAGGCATTATAATGGTGCTGCATTTGTACCTTCCCAGCACTGTCTTCCCCCAGCATCACTGCCTGCTCAACACACACTGCAGGGAGACAGCCTCATCGGAGTAAACAGATCAATGGCGATGAGACCCAATGAAAGCAGCATGATTTGGTGAAAAACGCGCAAACACATTTTCCACACAGTTACAGGTAGTGGGTTCCATCAGGAATATTAAATGAGAAAGGTGAATAAATCAGAACAAATCAGAACAAAGGAACTGAATTGTTGTCTCAGGAGCAATTCTATCATTAAACATGGTGATTTGAATCAAGTGAAATAATTTGTCTTCTTTATCAATTCGATTTAGTGGCAAAATTGAACAAAATTGTGCATCAATTGAATATACACGGAGAAGTTATGCTTATTTTTCAATAAGGTCAAGAATAAATACCAACATTCTTTGAAAACATCACTGTCAAAAAACAGGAAAAAAATGTGTTTATTATTTCAACACAAAACCAAATACTGAGGACGACATACAATTGAAGAGCAACACAATATACAGCTATTAAAGTAAGTCAACATAATATCAACACCTCTTAAACAAAAGCCGAACATTGACCTTAAAGGTTGGGTTCCCACCCAGCAGGGATGGTTTTATCTCCAGTGGTTTTAATTAGTGGTTTTAATTACCTTACCTTATTTTCTTAAAGGGTGTGACAATCTGCTTTCTTGTCACACAGGTCCAGTAGATATGCATGTGGTACTTTTTAAGGTGTGTATGGACAGAGGTTACTTCAAAGCTAAAATGCTCAATGGGCAGGCAATTGTTTTCATTGTAAAATGCAATCATAAAAACTAAAATCTATTAGCATAAATGTAGCCTAAACTTCCTATGAGGAGCCAATACAAACAAGCGGATGCTAATATATTTGCCCAACAATAAAGGCCAGAGTAAAGTAAAAATGACACGGAAAGGTACACAATGTTGCAACAATGCCCAAAACCTGTGCTTCGCTCAAATGCCAAAAGAGCTGCCAGCTCTTCCAGCTGGCAATCACAATCAGTCTACGGCTGAAATGACAAACTGACACACAAAATGTGACCGCTCAACAAAATCCACTCTCATAATGGTAATGAACCTGAATCTCTTTCATCATTAATCAGACCAAAACCTTTGCACTTGATATCTATGTTAAACTGGCATTTGGTGATTACTCGGTGCATGAAATACCCAGACACAATGCTCTGAGTAAATACCATTGGTGCTTTAAACATCGACAGGACATCCTTTCATCAGCCATAAATCTATATCCTGTCACGTAACTAGTAAAAAATGTGGCGCTTGCTAAGCAGCAGGTGCCCAGCTCCTGCCCGCGAGCCGGTACCCTCCATCTGCTGTGACAAATCTGCTTAATAAATGGCATCCAGTTCCAGGGGCAGTACTGAATCAGCACAAATCGCAGTGTTTGTCAAGCACTTGCCTTGAGTTTCCTCTGACTAATGAGCCAGTCAGGTGTGTGTTGGTGTGTGCGGACTGGCTGGTTGTAAAGGAAGCATCCGATAACACACACAGGGCGCTGATTTAGAGGCTACTTAGCTCTCAAATGAGCAGAGGAGCAATCAATTAGCAGCTTTAGCAATTATCACGTTTCAGCTATCAGGAATGGAAGTCCGGGGAAGAGGCAGAGTCTATACGCACACACTGTCAAGCTGCTGCTGTAATTTGACAAATATGTGACCACAGAAAATGAGTGTCAGAAACATGTCATGTCAAGAGAGTTGACATTCAATGTTAAGTCAGTTCCGTTACCTCATTAAATCAGAGATATACTCCTTAAAAGCCATAATTTTGCTGATAATTGAAGGAATTATTTTAAACATGTTAGGATGAATGACTCTCTGTGCCATTTGATGCTAATCCCGAGTCTTAAGATTGGCCTACTTTAGCTCAGATACTGCATTTCTTGGAGCTCAGTAGTTCACAGGTAACCCGTACACTAAATCTCACTGAAAGCAGATAGGGTCACACATATTGATTAATCTGGACACAATTGACTTGGAGATACTATTCCAGTCATGTGCAAGTGAACTAAATAGTATTGTATGTGTGTGTCTGTGAAGGGAGTCTGGGTTATATTGCTTTGACAGTTTTGACAGTCAGGCCTCTACCACCCAAATCAGTTCACCCATGTTTGTGCCATGTATGAAATCAGGTCACCAGTGGTGGATGATAAGGACAACATTCCGTCACAGCATAATAGCAATATAAATATTGAATGATTTGGGCAGCAGCTAATCATTATTTTCCTTCATTGGTTAATCTGTGGTATGTTTTTTTTCTTTTTCCAACTAGTCAGTCGTCTATAAAAGTCCCAAACACAATATACCAATAACCAATGAAATGTTCATAACACACATACTGTGCAGTCATCATGTATTATGACAGTGATGTCTCTTTAGTCCTACATATTATTTTTGAGTAGGACAAACACCATCTGCAAATTTTAATTAAAGTGAACATAATCGGTGAACAGTGTAGTACCCTTTATACATAATCTCTTCTAATTTTATGATAAGGCAGCCGAGCAATGAACCTGAACATATAAACAAGGCAACCAAGCGTGGGTTGGAGACACAGCCATTAACTGTGAAGGATTAACCATCAAATAAAGGGGATTACATATCCCCACACCATGCACTGTCTGCTGTGCATGTAAACACCATTAACATTAAAGTTCAGAGTGTGCACACTTTACCACGTAGTCAGATTTGTATTTTGGATGCAATGAGCTGTGGAGCAGTTTACGGATCCACTGTAGGTAAACACCAGAGCACCACCCTTGTTTGCTAAGACTACAGGCATCAGGAAGTAGAGCCGGAACAAGCCTGCATCAGTATTTAACACAGCAGATGGTGAATGAATGTTCATGGTCATAAATGAAAATAAAACAAATACAACAGAATATATAGAGAATTAAGTAAATAAACCTCTTTTTAAAAACATAATTGTTATACATGAATATAGAAGAGAAGAAATGTCCACACACCAGTTAAGGTAACAACAGGTAACACTTCAAGTAGTTTAACTGTTTTGTGTGCTACTGGATGCCTAATTTCTCCTCGGGATAAATAAAGTATTTATGTATCCACATGCAAATCTTTGTATCTATCCATCGTTGTCTCTATCTATCTATCTATCTATCTTTCTATCTATACTGTATCTACTATTGTCTCTATCTATCTATGCTATTTATGGTTGTCTCTATCATATCTATATCTATATACAGATATACATCGTTGTATCTATTTGTCTGTCTGTAGTTCTTCCTGAGGACATTACAGTTTCCACTCCAACCACAAACTTTTCACCTTTCACTTTCTTTTACAAACACATGACTGAACACATGAGTTTCTGGGTGCTGCTGAGATAAAAACAACAACAACAACTACCAGACTAGAAGCTAAACAATCTTATAGAAAGCAGGGAGGGGGAGTGAATGGGTCTTCCAGGGTGAAGGTGAGTCGGTTCATCGGCTCTGGTTCTCCCGTGTTGACCGTCTGCACTCTTTTTTAAACATAATTGTTATACATGAATATAGAAGACGAGAAATGTCCACACACCAGTTAAGGTAACAACAGGTAACACTTCAAGTAGTTTATCTGTTTTGTGTGCAACTGGATGCCTAATTTCCCCTCGGGATAAATAAAGTATCTATGTATCCACATGCAAATCCTTCTATCTATCCATTGTTGTCTCTATCTATCTATCTATCTATCTATCTATCTATCTATCTATCTATCTATCTATCTATCTATCTATCTATCTATCTATCTATCTATCTATCTTTCAGCTATCATTGTCTCTATCTATCTATGCTATTTATGGTTGTCTCTATCATATCTATATCTATATAGATATACAGATATACATCGTTGTATCTATTTGTCTGTCTGTAGTTCTTCCTGAGGACATCACAGTTTCCACTCCAACCACAAACTTTTCATCTTTCATTTTCTTTTACAAACACATGACTGAACACATGCGTTTCTGGGTGCTGCTAAGATAAAAACAACAACAACAACTACCAGACTAGAAGCTAAACAATCTTATAGAAACCAGGGAGGGAGTGAATGGGTCTTTCAGGGTGAAGGTGAGTCGGTTCATCGGCTCTGGTTCTCCCGTGTTGACCGTCTGCATTCTCCGGTTAGTTACGGCTCAGACATCGGGGGAGGGCAGGCGACCATTACCGTAAGAACCCTCCGCTCCGAGTGAGCCCTCACACGGATAAACCCCTTCCCATATACCCGCTGTCCACCCCCGGTACGAGCAACTGGTTGTACCCTAAAACCCTAAGTTCAAAACCAGTGCTGTCAACTTCACCTCCAGCTCCAGTGGGTGGGGGGGGGGTGGGAGACTATGGAAGGAGCCGCGGTGGCTCCACTTCCACTCCCAGCTTCCCGCACTCCTGGAGCTCTCTACCGGGCACACACACCCTCCGCTCCGGGAGGGACCGACACCGGGAGCCCGCTGCGGCTTCACACGACACACGGAGGGGGAACGTCCATGTCACTCACCAGCAGCAGCAGCGAGAACATGCTCGCCTCCTTCATCCGTCTCCCGACGCGGGTCCAAGAGGCCATGATGCCGTTGCCACGTCTGGATACGCAGGCGCACTCGGATTCCCCTCGCACGGCGCAGGGCACTCTGGGAAATGTAGTCCAGGGAATAGGCAGTTACCGGGGAGGGGTCGGCTGTTGCACCTGGCGCCTCCACCCCCCCTTCCTCCGCCCCTCCATGCTATCAGGGCGGTAAAGTGTCAGCACTGAGGTCTACATGATTCTGTTCTATCAGCATAATGCACACAATTAATTACACTACAGGGTAATTAGTAAATTGCCTTGTGATTGAATGGCTCTTAATTAGCTCTTCATCAATTACTTTTAGGTTCCTTTGGAATACTTGGTTTGATTATGGCAGTAAAATGTGCTCCTCGGCGGCTGATTCATGCACTGCTTGGGCCAACAGGCCAATAGGGTTAGGTCTAAACAAATGAATATATATTTATATACATTTTACAGTATAAAAACAAAAAATAAAAGCCATCAATAATGTTTTTATGGGCTAACATATTCCCCCGTGTATAGACGTAAATAAAGTCCACAGTAAAAGGGTTTGTATTTGAAAAGGAGATTTAATATAATAGAGTGTACGGACTATTTACAGTAATTAATTCTGTTTTATTTACCGTTTGCAACCATGTTTATTAGCAGCCTGCCCATCTGAGTTAAAAATAAATAAAACTGCATAAATTAGTGGTTTTACGACTCAACATAGGTTTGAATTGATTATATGGTTTAGTTTATATTGTTTTTAATAATATACACCGTTCTCTATGCGTAAGGAGAAGCACTACCCAATTACTTTTCTCAAACCCCAATATTCCATCTGTGAAATGTGTACATTATGTAAATATTTTCCGCATTTTATTGTATTTATATTTGATACTTTCACATGTTCTCTTGTCTGCTGCATGTACTGTAAAAAGGGAATTTCCCAAGCGTAGACTCAAGTTTATCTTATCTTATATCTAGTTTAGTTTATTTCACGCAACATAAATACCTGAATGAAATCAATAAGAATGTGCCAGCTGTGGTTGAAACCAGTACTGGCTTACATACATACATAATATACACCGTTCTCTATGTGTAAGGAGAAGCATTACCCAATTACTTTTCTCAAACCCCAATATTCCATCTGTAAAATATGTACATTATGTAAATATTTTCCGTATTTTATTGTATTTATATTTGATTCTTTCAATTGTTATCTTGTCTACTGCATGTACTGTAAAAAGGGTATTTTCCAAGCGTAGACTCAAGTTTATCTTATCTTATATCTGGTTTAGTTTATTTCAGGCAACATAAATACCTGAATGAAATCAATGAGAATGTGCCAGCTGTGGTTGAAACCAGTACTGGCTTACATACAAACCTCACCCAAAGGATATACAAAAGATAAAATCAGGATCTGATACCCAATTTGAATAACCTCTATTCACTGATAGGAATAGAAGAGATGTGTTGTGCCATTTAAAAGCCTGCAGCTGCTTTTTGGTGTCGTTTGGTAGTTTTGCATAACATTTACACACCTCTTTAAATCATATGTGTTATTGTGGTCAGTACATTAGAATAATAGAGGATGGTTCAGATTCCCAATCAAGTTCAACACTATTTGAAAGTCAGGTTTAATGAAATAAAAATGTTTGCTCAGTGTAAACCTGGCTGACAGAATGGAATAAATTTGAATGACCTCTTTATTTAACCATGAAGATCCCATTAAGAAACACTATCTCTTCTGTCTGTGAGTCCTGGTAAACAAGTTTGAAATATAAATACAAGCAGGGACAAATAACACAAAAAAAAACATGCAAAAAACCTGTGACTCAGAGTAAGCATCAGATGGACTTCATATGTGAACTGTCTTGAGTTTCATTGTTTTCTTTGGACAAACCAGGAAAGCAAAAGGGAAATGAAATTCGTATGCACCCAATGGAGTTCCATTGCCAGGTTACCCGTCACACTGGCACACAGCAGGCACTGTTGAGTCCCAGACAACACAACAACATGTGGGGCAAACCCTTCCCAGAAGCCCCGGTGTGTCTGTCCCTCAGGTCCAAGCTGCGCTTCAGCCCCAGACACATCCTGCCTCTCGTCGGGGACGCGACACTCCTCCACCTCTCCGGGGGGTGTCCATGAGCACTTCCTCCATCGGACCCCGTCTTCCTCCTCCTCTCTCCCACCCCTCCCACCTCTCTCCCCCATGCCGTCCCCTCCTCAGCCGTGTGGTATCGCCCGACCATCCAGCACAGAGGCAGAGAGAGAGAGAGAGAGAGCGCAGTGTTTGGCTGCAGGTCGCCCGGAGAGGGACGCGCACAGCGGCTGAGGAACACAGCACTAGACCCGTGTCTCTTACTAGTCTGCTTGTCTCCTCGTCTCCACCTGGCTTTGTCACCAACTTGGGGAATACTATCATCATCCAAGGTAAAAGGAAATGTCACTTTTTTCATTCTTTTCTCAGGCAAAATATCTGAAATGACTGATACAAAGCACTTTTCCAGGTGGTTTGCGCACCAGCCTGAAAATCGCTTCTAATTCGCTTATAGAGGTGAAATCGATGTTGTTTGAGTTTGGATTGAGGTGCTGGATTTTGACAGTGGAGATAAAATCAACACAATATCCTTTTTTATCATGTTGAGTAACCTCCTTAGATTAAAACAACACCCTCCATCACTAATGGATTGGCTATACCCGGGAGCTTTATTCAGCCGTGCTGTGGGGTCCGTTTTTCTCTGTGCTGTGTTCTCTGTGCTGTGTTCTCTGTAATGGGGCCGTTTTGAATCTTAACATCAAATACTTTCCTGTCTTTTCGTCCACTTTGTCTTTTCCAGTGTTTCTAGTGAGCTGCTGTGCCTGTTCATGCAGCGTGTGTTTTTCAGAGCAGTTGGGTTCTTTATGCCACGGCCAGTTTTACTTTCCACTCACGTTTCATCCCAGGATCAGAGGAGCATTTGTGGGGCTGCTGGAGCTGCCTGTGCCTGCCACATTAGGACCGTCACAAACTTACTTTGTGCTCCTCGCGGACCTCTATATTCCTCATGATTCTCACATGTAAACTTTCCAGATAAACCCCCCTCTGGAGATGAGGATTAACTGTTTCAATCGTGCGTTCCAAATGCGTTTTCTCTCTCAAATCGACTATTTTTAAACGTGGTAATCTCATTTAGACCCAGAACATGTGATCTCAAACTGATCACCATGCTGACCCCTTTGCAACTTTTGCTGGTGAACTTCGTTCACTGGCGCCAGACTGCCAACAATGACCTCATCCCTTATTAAGTCCAAATTAACAGGGTTTTTACGCACGCAATGAGCAGCTTTTTACGCGCAACATTACAGCTCCCAGCAAACACTGGTGCGACTAATTCTGCGTGAAAACACAGAAAATTCAGCTCAGAAAGTCATTATTCATGAGCTTGTCACTTGGATGAATTGCTTCTCCATGTCTCTCCCCCACCGCCTTGTGCAGACGCTGTTCCATTTTTAATTCAAGAAAGGGATAAGTGTCCAGCAGAAACTGAGGGATGTGGCACAAAGAAATTCAGTATTATGAGATAAAGTGGGACATTTATCTCCTGCGTGCAGTTAACTTGATTGTTCCGAGGAGCTTTTGTTGGAGCAGGTGGTGCTGGTCATAGATATATCTGTGGTGCTGGTGGGCTGTAATGCGCCAGAGCACCAGAGGGCAGTGTTGAGCAGCACGTTACAGCTGAGGTAAACACCTTGCAAGGTGAAGCTTGGACTATCTGTACAGGTGGACACGCACGCACACGCACGCACACTTATTTGCAGACCAGATTGTTTGTGCACTGGTGCAAAAGGTGCAGCACTCATCCAAGCCATCAAATTACAACATCTAGGGACACTGCTTTAATGGATTATTGCTGATATGATTTTTTCTCCCTTTGCTTCGGCTGATTAAATGTCAAGCACTTTGAACAACGCATTTGCAGCCGGTTTACAGCTTTCAGAGATGTTTTGTGCATAAAGCTTTAATTTTCCAAGGCTTAAAACATCACAATCGGAAAATAAATTCATCAAAATTATTCACTTGAAAAGCTATTTTCAACCATCACCAACAATCAATATGGGACTTTTTGAGCCTTTTTTAAAGAGCTGTGCTGTTTTTTCATCTCAAACTTTTTTTTTTCCATTGAGCCTCAGTTGTTCAATACCTTTTTAGCGGCATCAATGAAGAACACTGTTATTCATCAACATACAAATGGCTCTCCCATATAACCGAGGATGGCTGCTTTGAGGTTTTGGGAAATGTAACAGGTGAAATACAACGTTTGTGCTGCTGTTCAGCTTCTTTTTTAACTGCTCTGCGTGGACAGAAAAATACTCTGGCTCTGAAACCGTTTGGTAACTCTAATTAATGATCTAATAAACAAAGACTCATGAGCTTATTAGTTTGCTACAGTATTTCCCTCTCAGTGGACAACATGGCACAGATTTCTAATCCATATCTCAACAACTTAATTCTCTTCATCAGGAATTAAAAATAGAAGTTGGCACTTTGTTCATTAATCAGCACATGTGAAAGTCCCATATCTCCCCCCCATCTTTTGATAGATATTCATATATTCTCACAGGTTTTGTCAAGCCCCGCATGCTTGTCTTATGGATGATTAACGCTTTTGTTGTTTGAAGAGCAGTTTTTAGTATCGTGGGTCACTCCTTTCAAATGGAAAACGGGTTTTCATCTTTGATGAACTTATGAGGGCTCTTGACAGGTCCTAGCAGGGGGAACCAGTCCAGTCCAGCAGAGTAAAAGAGATCCAGCACAAGAGATTCACTCCCCCACCCCCAAGTCCTCTCACACCACCTCGCCTCTATGTTCACTTTCTCCTCCGCTCTGTTTCTCTTTCTCCGCTTGATGTCTTTGTAGTTACAGCGTGTGAAAGTGTTTTGTTTTTGATTATACTGTACGTATGGGTCTGTATCGTTGTGGCATCTGATGTCGACATGAATAATTCATTTTCATTAACGAATATGATAGGTGTGGAGAAGATGAGCCGAAAGCCTCTTCATCAAATTATTAATGGTGCATATTTTAAACTGAGCCATGTGGATTACTTCTGTCGTCGGAATCATTTGAGAGGGGACAAACGCATATGAAAGTTTAATGCCTGCAGAACTTGATCTGTCCTCTCTCCTCTGACCAAGATTAACTCTCTAAGAAAGAAAGGAAGAAAAGTCTGACCTCCGTGACCGTGTGTCTGTCTAAAGAGATAACCGAGGGATACAGATAACAAGAAGACTCAGTCCGGTCTGCGGTCACACCCTTCACATATCTGCTGGTCTATAAAAATAGAAAATAAGTTTGAAGCAAAGATAATCCATCGATGGACTGTTCTGTCATCTCATGGGAAAACTTCACCAAAACGGAAGTGGGAACTGTTACAGCTTTGTTTGGTTTTTAATGCATTTCAAATAAGAATTTCAGAACATTTGACAGAGCTCATCTCAACCTCACTCGCAGAGTAAAATCTCAGCTTTCTTTTTTTTAAATTCCTAACATGAGCGCAACCACCACAAAGATGCATTTCCACACTTTAAAACCCGGGAAGGATGCTCTAAGACCATGCTGCGAGGCAGCGAGTGGCCAGCTGAGACGTGCTCTGCCTACTGTTGGCCTTGATTTTGCTCCTTTTTTCCCCACAAAGCCTGAGCTTGGTATGTGAGAGTGAAGCAGAGACATTTCAGACTTTTAAAGTGGCCTTCTTGAGCAGGATTCACATGGTAATTAGGTCAGAGGACACTGAGGGAAAACAAAGCTGTGTGCATGCAACGAGAGCAGCAAACATACTGCGTTTTCCTCAAGATGTTTCGAGGCGGAGAAGAGACTTGCCGAGATGCTTCTCTTTATATTCTGAAAACAGGGACTGTTACTCTCTGTTATTTAAATACGATGCCAGATTTGAAATCACAGCTTCAGGCACTGTGACTTGTGGCGGCACAGCCTTCACCTCAATATTCACTGTGGTCTTTGTACTTTGAATACAAAGCTGCGCTGCCTTGTCACCTGAATGTGACATAAATGCTGCCACTTCCCAGTTGAACGCTCTCTGGCGCCTGATTGAGGTCCTGTTGACATGACATCTTTCTATTTGAAGAACGGTGCAGAAACATGCACATTTTGGCTGAGGCTCTTCTTCTTTAATAGGCTAATGTGAACGTTCTGTGGCCAAATCTACTGTCAGCAGCAACAAACTGCAGCTTGACAGATACACTGTGCTTCACTTGAGCAGCAACCCGATGAGAATCCGCCTTCAGCAGAGAGAGGCCAGCGGTCTGTGTGGTGCAGTCTCAGCCGGTGGGTCGAAATGAATAATTCCACAATGTCTGTCTGGGTCCCTTCAGCCTCCCAGGATCTCATTGTTTCCAAATGCAGAGTGCACTCGGCGTGGCCTTCGCCCGCAGTGTCTGCCTGTTCGTAACCTGGTCTCTCTCTCTCTTTCTCTGCCTTGACACACAACCTCGCCTTCGTTGAAATCTGATTCAGCTGCAGCTCTGGAACCCTGCTAATAAATGCTTGATGCAACTCAAAAGACCAAATTTGTGCCTGGAACTTTATCATCATTGTTTTTACAATAATTTTATAATTTATCATTGGACCTTCCCTCTGTTTAATATAAATTGCGTAAATATATTTTTTTTAGGTGTCACCTTCAGCTTTAGGAAGTTATGATGATGATCATTTAATTTTTAATATTTTATGAAGTGATTTTATATACAAAAAGATATTAAAACGTATTAATCAATACCAAGCAGTAGTTTTTACTGTCGGTAATTCTAAAGGATAGTTTGGAAACAGAAGGCTTTGTCCTTAGTGTCAAACTACTCTTTTCTTTTGTCACACATTCTTTTTGTTGCCCCTCTGAGGTGTGTGAGAGGGTGTGTTGAATGCCGTCATGCGCTCATTCCTGCGTGTGCGCATGCGTGCATGTCTGAGCAATTTGATTTTTTCTCTTTGTATGCATGCGGAGCGGACGTGAAGGCATGTGCCTTTTCTCTCCCCACCCTCCTCTGTTCAGCCCCGGCAAGGTCTGAGCAGGGTGGGAATGAAAGGAGCGCAGGAGGAGGAGAAAGTGCTCCCACCGTTGATTTGGCCATTGTGGGGGGAGGAACACTATTCCCATTGATGCTGTGGACGCATGGCTGAAACCCACAGATGCTTTAGGAAGGAAGCTTATTCAAAGCATGTTGTGACCCTGAGGACCGGGTTGGAAGATGGGTGTTGAGCCCATTGTGGGGACGGTGGGAACATTGTCCACGCTCTGCTGCTTTAATACCACTTTGAACCAGAGGTTCTGTGAGCTGGATAGTCTCTCTCAGGTCGTCGGGTTGTGCTTTACAAGATACTGGAGCTGTCTCATGTGAGAGGTCTCTCCAATTTACTCAATGAGATCAAAACATCTGAGAAACATTTTCCTATTGTGATGTCCTTTATAAAGCTAAATAAGAGTTGAGCGAACTTTACCAGTAACGTATCACTTTACTGTTCATATAACTTGACATGATTTTGAATTTGTAGGATCGTCTTTGAGGCTGCATTATATTGTAGTAACACACGTTTTGAGAATAATGATTAAAACCACACACATGCATGTTTATCTTTTCTGAGAGGTTGCACCATCGCAGCTGCAGAGGCGAAGTAGTGACATGTTGATATATTGCTGTAAAAACTCTTCAGCAGGAGGTTTCACAGTCAAGACAAATGTAATTTATCTATATAGCCCATCAAAAAACAAACCTAACCCTAGCCCAAATTTGCCTCAGGGGGCTTCACAATCTCTCAGTTAAGCAAATTTTTCGGTTAAGTACAAGTGAGTGCATCCTTCTCTAAACTCATGAAATAGGTGTATTTGCCATAACTTAACCAGACTTTAACCACAGAGCTGACACGAGTTGATTGGAAGGTACAGGAAAAGTGTGAGTTTGACATTTTACTTAAATATTATGGCATAACTCTTTAAATCCCTATAAACAATGAAATCCAGAGCAACAAGTGTTTCTAAGTGACTGCATCAAACCGTTACTTTCCCCCTGAAATCTCTGCACTCCTCCCGAGGATTTCTGAGTTTCGGGTATTTTACTTTGAACAGCCCCATTGTACGTGTCTTTCAGAAACCCTCCAAATGGAATAAGGCTCATTTTCACCATGGTGTACCCTCGAAAAATGGTTATATCTCTTCCAAATGGAGTCACGGGCAGAGAGCTAAACTCCCTCCTCGCCTCTGTGCTTGGTGAAGTAATAGGTTTGCAGTAAGCCCTCCAAATAAGGATTGGATTAGGACACATTGGCAACTCCTGGAATATTTATCTGGCTTTGTATTTACACACCCACAGGAAAAAGCGCGACTCCGAAATATGTTTTACCAGATTGGCTTTTTTTTGCGTGTTGGACGTTTAACAGACTGTCCTGATTCCGAGTGTCATCTCAACAATAGCAGCTGATTGGGAGGCGATTGGCTGAAACAGATCAGATTTCCTGATGTGTTTACCTTTTGTTAGTGTATTTTCAGTATTAGACTCTGATTAGCTCTGATAGGTCATATAACTGACTCATTAGCGAGCACAGCGCATGCTTATCTGCTGGTCAGCAACTGTTTGTGTCTCCGCTTCGTTTTTTGCTCTGTGTTTGCAGTATAATGGCCGGGAAATGAGCTCTTAGCAAAAGCAGGCAGCTGCTCTCCGCTTCCACCGTCATCCACGTCCCTGTAGCACGTGTAATTGGACAACAACATGTCAGGCTGTGCTTTGCAGTATGAGCCTAATGATTTTGCAGCAATAAATATGATGAGAGCAGTCGTCTCTTTGTCCGATGTTTGCTGGAAATGTGATGCGGAGTCTAAATCCACTGGAGAGCAGAGGGTGAACTGGTGGATTAAAACTGAAACAGCCTGAATGGAACACAGGAGGGCAGATACACCTCCACCAAAGCCCAACAGTCCCATCATGAAACCACATTTAAATCTGCTACATCCACATTTTTACTAAGATCTGCGCCAAATTGGAAACACAAAATTTGCCAGATTTATCTCTCACTGAGATGATGAGTTGTTTTTTGCATGGGAAGTCGGTGCAAATGTAAAAAAAGAAAAAGGGCCTCATCTTGTTAAAGAAAGTGTCTGGTTGTGTTCTCTTTCTTGGCCCATGTCTCATCCATCCACCAAGTTTTGCAGAAATCTGTTCAGTGATTTATTTTTTTGCGACATGAATAAATGATGGTCACTCACAGATACAGCGTGGTCATTTCATGAACCGGCTCTGAGGATTTCGTTGCCCGAGGCAAGATTTTTGCAGGTTCCCCTTCAGTCATAGACTTTTGCCTTCATCATATCACGTTTCATTATTAAAAACAAGTTAAAGTTTAGATATCTGTTTCTCCTTTTATTTCTCATGTCTGTTTGGATGAATGGCACGTCTGGCACATACTGCCTATGCCCCCTGGCCGGCCTTGTCTGTCCTGATCTTCTCTGAAAATAAAGTGAACAATTCTTTAGCAAAAAACAACAAATTGCAAATTTCAAAACCCCTCTTTATTTTTCCCATTTTATCTCCCTATTGACAGAGTGTGGCTGCCGTCCCATTAAGCTGTCAGCAAACAGCAAACAGCAGAGCAGAGGATGCATCACAAAGAGCCCACTATTTGAACTGCGGGAGGGGGGTGGGGGGGCATTTCAGTCTTTCCTTTTCTCTGACAAGTTCATCTTTCCCCTGTTGGAATCCGGAGCCTCTAAATATTTCATGATGCATGTGTTATTAGTGACCTCGACCTGCAGACACACAAGCCTCCATGTGAGATAATTACACGTCTCCTCAGTGACAGCACGAGGAATCTGAAAAAAAAATTGTTATCTGCCTTTAATATATCACATACCCTCACGCTGAATTGTCATCTTTCACTCTTTCCTTCTTTATTACTCATTCCCAAATATTCACCAGTGCCTTGAATCGCAATCTCCAAAATTCCAGGTTCAATTTTGGAGATTGCACGTGACCGAGACAGAGAGAGTGGTCCTGAACCGGGGAATGAGTAACAAAGAGAAATAATAACAGAGACCAAATACCATTTTGTGTGGCAGCCAAAAGCCTATTTTATATCACAGAGGCCAAAGTATCTCGACATTTCACAGCGACCATCAGACCGTGCTATTCAGTGTCTGAGGTTGAAAGCTTTTCCTATTTGTCCAGGGCAGCAATGAGCACCTGGCGTAACCTGCCAGACATTCAGGAGAAATTATTCCGGTGTGTCTTTTGACCTTTTTGTTTGCGCCTTGCCAGAAATCTCTCGGTCTTAAGCCAATAGAGAGAGCTGAGTTTTCTCCAACAGATTTTTTTTGGGGGGGGGGGATTCATGTTGACTGTGAGCTGAGAGGCTAATGTCTGGAGCTGTGGCTCACGAGGATCCTGAATCAACAGCTCATCTATCAGATTATTCAAGAAGTCTGTCTTTCTGTCTGTGGAATTCATATCTCGTGAACCGTTCATTTTATCAGCTTTACAATTTGCATGTGTATTGTTAAGGGCCAAAGGAAGTGCAGGGCCAATTTGAACACTTTCATATTCAATGATAAATGAATAAACAGGCAACTAGCGCCCTGTAGCAGTCTGTGGAGTTGTCACATCTCTTAATATCATGCAGAATTATACAAATTTTATTTTGAAAAGTTGTGGTCTGAAGATTTTCTGTTGCTTAACAGACCTCTGAAACAGCCAACTTGCAACATATGGAAAATAAAAAATAAGACGTTATATCAATCATTCAAACTTGTGCTGTATATAAGCCACACAATAATAAAGGAAATTCAGTTTATTTTATGAAGACTATAAGATCTTCACTGCAGATAAACCAGGTAGGATGAACATAAAGTCTTCTAACTTAACTCTGCACCGTAGACTGTGAATAAAAAGCTCTGCACAAGACATCAGACAACCAAACGGTTTGAGGAGGACTCGCACATAACAAGGAATGAAATGACTCCGGAGCTTTAACATGGCTCAAGGGAACGGGACATTCCAAACAGGCAAGGTTTAGAACGGACACGTTGGTTAAACAGTGCTTAAAAAGGAGAACATGTCCGACCACAGGCCTCTAATGAGTGTAACAGCAAACACGAGTGTCCAACCTTACAGATTAGGACCCTGACTCGATGTTTGATTGCAGCTCAACACACAAAAGGTTCCTCTGTCTTTCACCAGCAACACGTCTGACAGACGAGAGTGAAGGAAAGTGTTTGTGTTGGAGTCGACTCGGTGGTCTGCTGCCTGTCCATTTTGCCCCCGGGCGCATCAAGTGGTCAACTGTAAACATTTCTCTTGTGTGTCCCACCACCTCTGCAGCGCCGCAGAGTTTGGTTCGCGGTTGGCTTTGGTTACTATGACGATAGAAGTGGCTCTCGGCAGGGGGGGAAAGGAGGGCCTGTTTTGAGGCTGAGAAAGTGGAGAGTGTGACAGTGATTAATGTCCTGGCAGAAACAGAGACGGTCGACTCTCTGGGCCCGTCGTCGACATCACAGTGTGCCCCCCCCCCCGACCGCAACCGACACAATATCGGAGCGAAGTTTAATCACAATCCTGTGAATTATTTATTATACAAAAATCTATTAGTTTTACACTTGGCGGATGAAAGTCGGAGCAAAAATTCAGTCTTGGATTAAATCAAGAAGGAAATGAGATCCACCTGCGAGTCTGGTAGAACCAGTCCTGGATATCCGGCTGATTAATGGAGAAACATTTGTCTGTGCGTCTGGCGAGGTGAGATGGCCTCTTTCCCCCGGGTGGCGTGCGTTAGAGGGGCGTCCAGTCAGCTGAGTCACAAGACGCTGCAGCTCCTCTGCAGCCTGTTAACAAGGATGTGAAGTGATGGAAGACCCGAGGCTAAACGTCTGCACGATGGAGATAAGCAGTCGACTGTGCTTCTTCATCCCGGCGCCCCCCCCTCCCTCAAAATGAAAAGCTCCACAAACGCTGCGGCGGGATATTTGACCGGTCTCGATTTTGAGTTTGTGCCTTGTGGACATCACCTGCTGCAGTATTTGGATAGTCGGCCTCTGCTCTCACATGCAGCCACACGTGCACAAGTCATTCTCTCCTCATGCCTTACACACTTTTTTTACAAAGAAACCACCTCAAAGCTTTCCGTGGTTCTTATTCCTCTTTCATGTCCCCCACCTGGGTCTGAAACTCCATTAGAGCTCCTTTTGAGGATGCTGGTCCCAGCCGGAGTTTTCTCACTTGACTGCCCCTTTACTCCATCGCTCCATAACTCTGCAGGTGAAAGGAGCCTCTGTTAAGTTGCTATAGTGCATAATGTGTGTGTGAGCACCATGCACTGCAATTAAAGTCTGTCCTCGGAGCGGAAAAAAGCCTTTTTCCTCTTTGTGCTACTCCTCTTTCTATTTCTCCCCCTCTTCTTTCTCTTCTTTGTTGTGTTCTTTTTCTTCTTCCTATTCTTCTTGCTCTTCATTGTCATTTTTCTTCATCTTAGACATCTTCATCTTCCTTATTTTCCATGTCTCTGTCATTGTCATCTTTACTTAGTTGTCTTCATCGCCTTTGTCATCTTCTTCAGCGTCTTCCTCTTCCTCATCTTCCTCATCGCAATCTTCGTCTTCTTCATGGTTTTTATCTTCATTTGTATGTTCCTTCCTCTTTTTCTTTATGTTTCTTCTTCTGTATTTTGCTTCTTCGTCTTTGTTTTTCCTCTTTCTCGTCTTCACCATATTTCATGTCTTCTCTGTCCTTGTAAACGTCCTCCTCGTAGTCTTCTTGTCTTTGTCTTCCATGGTCTTCTTCTTTCTCCTTCTCATCTTCTTCATCATCCTCTTCATCTTTGTTGTCGTCGTCCTAATCATTGTCATTGTCGTCTACTTCTTTTTCTTCCTTCTTTGTCTTTGTACTCCTCTTTCTCTTCTCCCTCATCATCTCCTCCTCCTCCCCCTCCTCTTCTTCTCCACCTGACACCCCAGTCCTCCACAATCAAACACTCGTCCCTCTCTGTGACTTGACCCTCCGGCTCTCATCTTGTATCGCCGGCCGTGTAAAGGAGCTCAGAGCTCGCCAGCTATGTGATGCTGCTGTAAGAACTGGAGAGGGCGTGATGAATGAGCTCCAGACATACACACATTCCTTTGTGTACTGATCAAACCCTAAAGGAGGTAACGTTACCTTGTCATTTTTTCCACACCTGTCTGGCCTCTTTACTGTGAGCTCGATGGAATTGGTGTGTGGGCCCGTTGTGTTCATATTTCAGTTTGTAAAACACCACAGGTCGTTTCGAGGAAATGGAGCGATTTCTAGCTATGTGTACAAATCAGCCGCTGGATGTTTGAGCTTGGAGTAAATGTCTGACCCGCTCACAGCAGATTGCTCTTGCTAGCGTTGGCCAGCAGCTCCATTCATCACCCACCAGGATAGCGGCTTTAGTCAACCGCTTTTTAAACCATGGCTGATGTCCCAATAGCGGTCATGAACCCACAGTATGTCTCTAAATGACAAGAATATATTACAAATCCATCCGGTCTGTCTGGTGTGTGAGCCCTGCTGAATGTGTCAAAATGGTAATATCATTTTTCACCTGTTTGTTGGTTGGTTTGTATGTTTGAAAGCAATATAAAAAATAATAACTTGAAGGAAGTAGAATTGGCTGGGTAGCAACTGTTTAAGTTTTGGTGCTGCTCTGGAAGTCTGTTGTCTTCATCTGTGACTGTACAGGAATGGAGGCTTCATAACTAGCTGAGTATTTTAAGATTCACTTACCACCACATTTCACATATTTTTTGCAATTAGTGAAGAAGGCTCAAGTGTCATCACGTGTCCTTGGTAAGAATCCGGAGTCAGGAGATAAGTGAAGATGCGTTTAATGTGTGAAATATCACCACTTAGAGAAGGAAATATACATGACAGGAAGGAACTCATCAAAGGCTTCACAGTTGATTCAAAAGCAGATGAAGTAGCACTTGGCTGCTCATCCTGGAATGGGTTGGCACAGGAAGGATCCACCCGTTGGATCCCTTCAAACTGGGACAGCCTAGCTGTGATGGGATGCTGGCCCTGAATTGGGAGGCCGAACAGGGAAAAAAAACATGCAGTTCACCAGAAAACAACAATTTCTGTATTATCAATATTTTGTATTATTGCTGCTTTATCATATTTTTATCCTCCAAAAGAGAAATGCTCTTTCAGGTAGCGATACACAGAGATGGGTGTCTTATATTGAGACCTAAATGGGTATCTGAAGATAATCAAGAATTAAAATGATATTCTAGTGAGGTCCTGTGTGCACATGTGCAAGAGTTGCATTAGTATTTCCCACCAATGCATTTTCATTCCGTCGTGTCCTTGTAGTCTCTGTTACTGAATCTGTGTCCAAACACTGTCCTTGTTTCTTTCTCTCTGCACTAAATCCATTTCTTTACCTCCAAATACAGACTCTATTAACCCCATTCATCACAACTACACTTTAATCATTTTATCATCACCTGCAGTAACAAACATGCAGTATATGATGAAGGCAGATGGATTAATACTTACATCATGGCACTGCAGCGCTAGCAATTACCCCTGTGTACAGAAAGGCCGCTGTGTTTGTGTTATTTAGACACATGCTGTTCTCTCGTTTTCTGCAGTGCTTTTGCTTTCGCTTTCGCTTCTCATTTCGGCTCCAGTGAATTATGACGCCCTCGGGGAGCAGTGAGACGACAACAAGAGAGAACCACCCTTCACGCAGCTTCCTGCTCAGATGTCTCATTTTTAGTGTCGGCCCTCCGTATGCAGATGAAGATGTCTGTCTTCCGCTCACCTTGAGAGAATAAGTTGATTTGGCCCTCAGCGTACATGCAGTGTGTGTGGATATGCTGACTTTAAGCCTGAGGCTCTTACACAGCAGGTTGAGGTTGAAGCACATTTGGCTCAAATCTGACAGTACATTAAAAGATGACTTTGTTTTTGGAAAATAAAAGTTCACCTGAATGTTTAACCAGGGCTTAACAAAGACATTTTAAACACCTACTGTCTTTACCCTATACGTGTCCTTTATCCAAAGGGAAGCAACGCTGAAATTACCACATGAAAATATCAAAAGTTGTTATTTGTACCTCTGATCACCAAATTCCTATCAGTTCATCTCTCAGTCTGACTATTTAAAGGCTCTATTTAACCAGGGAACAATTTTTCTGAGATCAGAATCTATTTTACAAGGGAAACTGAATGTTTCTGTGAGATGTAATGAAATTCCCTTTGGACCTTGACCTTCGACCACAGCAATCGAATGAGTTCATGTCTAATCAGTTCATCTCTGAGTCCAAGTGAGCGTTTTTGCAGAATTTTAAAGCATTTGTTCAAAGCAATCCTGAGATATCACGTTCAAGAACCCCCAAAAACATATTTTGTAAGATCGCAGCGACACTCACCTTTGACCACCCACATCTAATCTGTTTAACTTCTAGTTAAAGTACCAAATTTAAATTCCTTCTCTGTGTCACTGAAATATTGCATTCACAGAGTGGGATGTGCTGCCTGGTGCCAATGCATAAACACACATTGCATGGCCAAATGTATGTGGACACAAGCATTAAAGGCATTAACCTGTCCCAAACCGTGAAAAATAACAAAAAATTGCAAAGGTTCTGCCATGTGCACAGGGGCGTCCGCATCCTTTTTGTCACCTCGTAAAATGTGTATTTTACAGCGGTGGAAATTGAGAGAAGTATCTCTTCTGTCCGCCTCTCTCACTTCTCTGCTCACAAACCCTCCACACTGATCTGTACCACCCTCCATGCCCCCTGCTGCTTCCACAGTGTGCCCTCGCTGGCATGACGCCCAGACACCCTGGCGATTTACAAACCAGCGGTGATGGCGGCCGTGCCCACGCGTCTTTGACTTTGCTGAAGACGTGCTCCCATTCATTAAGGGCAGCACAAATGACAGAGGGCCACTTGTGTTCTGCGGCGAGAGGGAAAAACAAGACATAAAACATGGGGCTGTTGTTTGGCGGAGCATCAGTCTGTGGTTGTTAGACTGTCTTTAACTTCAGGTGTCCTCTCTTTGTCCGTCAGATCGTCTCTTTCTTCTCTGTATTTGTTTTTGTATCAGAAAGGAAACCTGCAGATGATCTGAATGGATGTTTACTGGCGGCGGCGTATTTATGTGAGCAGGGAGCTCTTTGCCTTCGCTTCTTTGTTCTCTCATGGGCTGTACACCTTGGATTAGTTTCATCAAACGCTCAAAAGATTTTTTACAATCCTCACGCTCTATGATCTGAAACACACAGAGAGAGTTTAAACCTTTTGTTTGTCTGGTAATTTACATCAGCTTGCTCTGCGCTGCAGGTGTTGCCAACAAGGGTTTTGTTTTGTTTGCACTGCAACTCGCTTCTTCCATGAGCTCATGTGGTGCCGGTTGTTTGATGAGTTTCAGTAAACACAGTAAAGGTCTCTGTACAGTAGACGCATGAGGCGGTCAGTTTCTTTTATTTTGCGTCATTTCATAATTGCAAAGTCATACTTTATGAACATTAATTACCCCATTGTGATTTTCTTAATTATCTTAAATGCACCATGAAAGTCGCTGGCACCATTATTCTGAAATGCTCTGAGGAAGATGTCAGGAACACAGACTGTCGGCGTCCTCTTGTCCTCTACTTTGTCCTTACAGTTCTTTAGCCATCAAGGTGTGTGAGAGTAATTTTTAGTGTCTCTTTAGGACCTTGTCCAGCATTACCACTGATCTTGTCAGGACCAGTACATTTTATTTGGACTAAAACTGGTTCTAAAGAGGTGAAACTTTATCTCTGAGAGGAGTGTGCGTGTGTGTGTGATTGTGTAGCCATTTTTTTGTCTGCTTTGAAGTAGTAAGAAATTTGACGCTTAGATGTTTGTTAAATTGGCTTGAGATGCTCCATTACCACTTCATGTAATACCCAATTTATACTTATACAGAGCCTTTATTTATTCATACATGTAACATCACTTCTTGAAGCCATGTCAACAATATCACAAAACGAGGTAGTTTGATATAAGGAAAGTGGGAAATGTGCAGGAGGTCCATGTTGTGCTGTGGGTTTGTTGTCACCATTAACGTTGATCATACAAAGTACATTGGTCGGCTGTGGCTGAGTGGTAGAGCGCTCGTCCTCTAACCTCCAGAAGGTCGGCAGTTTGATCCCCAGTTTTCCCCATCTGCATGCTGAAGGGAAGGTTCCTTGGGCAAGATGCTGAACCCTGATTTGCCCCTTGTCTAACAAAAATAGTGCTGCAAATAGATGTGCTTAGAGTGGTCATCAAGACTAGAAAAGCTCTATATAAATCAAACATTTGACCATGTAATGTAATAAATGACTAAGAGAATATATGCAATCCTACATATTAAGTAAAGCGATCACATCAGCCCCTCCTGAGGGCCAGTTGTTGACAGAATGACACAGTTTGAATTTGGTTGTTGGCACGCTGGAGAAGTGGTTAGCGCTGTCGCCTCCGAGTAAGAGGGTTCTGGGTTTGAACCTGGTGACTGGCTGTGGCTTTTCTGTGTGGCCTCTGTGTCTGTTCTCCCCTCAAAAGTAAGATGTCTAGCCAAAGGAAGTACAGATGCATTTTATTGTCGAGCACAATAGCAGAGAATGAAACATAAAGCAAATCAAATCTAATGAAAACTATTGGTGCGGATGATACCTTGAAATCGTTATGATGACTTTTTCCTGCAGTTTACTTGGATGCGGTTAAAGCAAGTGACCCATTGAGCAGATGTGCCTCCATAACTTGCAAGCACTGTAGTTTTAGATCATTGTTGAAAAGCATATTGGCGTCTCTGTGATGAGTGGAGCTACTAAGCTCCGCGATGCAGCAGAATGACCTCGCTGCTATGAAATACTCTGAAATGAACGACCTGGCCTTCATCCAGCTCTGTAGCCCGGCCTCTGCTGACAACAGCCGTTTGATACCGGAGGACAGGGCGAGTCCGCTCTCCCACTGTATACGTGTGTGTGTGTTTCTGACACTCCCTATGATCTAATGTGGTAGCTCTGGCCTCCAGGGACACCCACAGACAGCTGGCTGGCACGGGAATCTGATGAAGACTAAAAGACTCGTCCTCCTCCAGCGCCACTTCTCTGTGTTGTCTCCTCTCTCTTTCTGTGCCAGAGTCGGATGCAGCACAGCTGGACGGTTTCAAAGCCTGCCCTGTAATCCCAAGGCTACGAGGGGAAGAAAAAAAAAAATCTAAGACGCGCAAAACTTACTTGACTGAAAAGGTGAAAGTGTTGGCTCGTGATAAAAGAATGAATTTTCATTACATCAGAGGGATCAGTGAGCGGAGCGATGCAGCAGAGCTCATCTTCTGTGATGGATGCTTCCACTGTCATGCTTTACTGTACCTTGTTTCAATGTTTTATGTTTGTACAGAAAGTTGCTGCTTTTTTTTTATGGACTCTCTTGCTGACTGAGTCAACCTCATCCCGGAGTTACTGTTTTTCCTATAAATGATTCATAACCGTGCATTAATTGTGGTGCAGTTATCGGAGCACATCATCCTGCCTCCGCACTACGTTTGTGGCTTTCCACACCGGCACTCTACTCAATGGCTTCTATTAAAACTCCCTTATCAGCTTCTTACTTATGGCTCGACATCAAGTGAGCGTAAGTCACTTTTATTGATATTGCCTAAAATCACAGATTTGCTACAGTGGGCTTTATGACCTGTACAACATGCGGCACCCTCCCTATCGCAAGACTCCTCAGCTCGGGGGAGGAAATTACTCCTGTTTTGGTTCCGACTGATTGTGTCAGAGTGCCAAGAATGGAGAAGAAAATCTGGTCGGTAATCTTATCTTCTTGCTCACTGAGCAGATATAGATCTTTAATTGAATGCACATTTTATATCCTGCACAATTTATATTTTATAAACAAGACATAAAGATTGTCAACGGCGAAATGCCCCAAAATAAAATTAAAAACAACTTTACATCATGATGATCTAACTCTGATTCTGATTAAAGTTGTTGAGCTTTTGAGTTATTGATTTGTTGATTTATGGAAGTTTTCCGAGTCTACAACTTGTTTAGCTGAGTTTAAGCCCCTCTGTCCTCAGCCTTGTTATTTCAGTGTATTTCTTTTTTTTTTTTAAATATTTTTATTAGGAGGTAAGGCACAGTAGAACAGGAATCAATGTCAAATCTACATTGAGTATCACATAATCTCTGTACGACAATTAACAATATATAGAGATATTGACAGCAAACAAAAACAAAACACTGTGCATCTCGATGGGTTAAGAGTAAGATATACAGTCTATTTCAGTGTATTTCTGAGGTGACTCATATATTGAATGAAGGTCCTTAAGGAGGAAACATTGGGACGCTCTCGTCTCAGCCAGTATAAGCTTTGATCTGCCGCTCTGGGAGCATCTGACAGGGGAGGGACGCTGGAATCACGGCTGTGTTTGGCTCGTGTAGTGCTGTGCAAAGAAAAAGTCTTTCTTCACTTGCCTGATGAAACCTGAATTAATTATGCATCACTTGCAAACTGCCTCCTGTTGACTGGTGCAGGTTCTGCAGAGGGATGCCTTAACTCTTTTTAAGGATGTTGTCAGAGGTGAGATAATTATGTTGTGTCTGCTCAGACATTTCTTCCGACTCCTCGATCATGAACGCTCGCTGATACGCGTACACAGACAGACAGTGGAACTTACCTCCTCTTTATTCCCCCTCAGGCCATGTTCTCTTTGGACCTGAATTAATAGCCTCTTTCACTGGACAACATATCATTTGAACCTGACTCCCTGTTCTGCAATCCAATCTTAATTGTTAAGCACTTCCATTTCAAGAGTTGTTGATAAAAACGGTACGCGTATGACAGATGAGACTTCAGCTGTAAACACTGAATATCTTAATCGAGTCTTCTCCATCCCCCTGCTGCCTTTCAGGAAGTCTGGAGCTCTTAGCTGGAGAAGAGTTTGATAAAAGTCTGGGGCGCTGGTCACCTGCCACTTTCTCTTCTTTTATTTGTCTTGTATCGCCACCACCGCAGTGATGAATGGGGGATTTCAATCTTGCACTTTAAAAGATGGATTGGGGAGCTCGATGCAAATTGTCCAATTCTCGCTGAGTTCTGCCCCTCTTCTTGTCGTGCCTTCACCATTCATCTCTTGTCTTTTATTCTTTTGGACTCGCAAATTCACTCTTCATCAGCCTCATCACCAGAGGCTGCTTTTTAAATCCTGACGGCTCTCATTTCGAGGCTCTCTTGTGGCGCTCTTTCCATTCTTCGCTTGATGTCTTTCTCTCTCTCTAATTTTCTGCTTTTCTCTCAGTTATTTTTTGGCTCTTTCAGCCTCTGCTCCAGGTGGAATTTCCGTTGATTAAAAGCAGACGTGTCCTGCACTTCTGTGTCCTCCTAATCAAGCCCAGCTCAGGAAGATGAATCACCTACAGCCACTCTCTATCAGTCCACTGCCGCTCCACATGAATCCCTCACTCTCCTGGCTCCTGTCGACTCCAGGATGAGCCCCAGAATGATTGTGTTTGGGTTTACTCGACAATAAGGTGGTCAGCTTTCTCTTCTTGTCTGGTTTAGTGGGTTTGTAGTCAGAGTTCATTGAAGTTAACTTGGAGCAGGTGGTTCTTCCAGTTTGGATGAGTGTGCGTTTTCTTTTCTAACCCTAACCCAAAAAGAGTTGAAGGAATTCTGTAGATTAATATTTCAAGTATCAAACATTCACAGCGTGTCTGTTTGAATGGAGGATCTTAAAAGTCATTATCAAAACTGTCTGACACTGAAATGTAATTGAGGCTTGATATTTAAAAGTCTGACCATAAAAATGGCAGAAATTGAATCAAGAAATTAGCATAATTTATTGCATAAAATCTGAGCGTATTTTCTGCATTGTTTAGATCTGTAAAAAAATGATCTGCTTATATTAACACTAAACCGTATTTGATTGGCATAATAATATCAGCCAATTTAATTGATCTTCCAGTACATTGATTTGGCTTTTTTACAACAGATTAATAGTGAAAGCTTCCTAGTAGAAAATCGTAGTTTGGCCAAAACATGCACTCACTATATGCTACTTTCTAAGATACAGTATAAGATTGGGATACTGTGCTGTGGAGAAAGTGTAAATTCACCACATACACTTCCATGTTGCGGGATTGTGTCGTTATAGCTCCTCTCGATAGTATTTACTGCTTTAATTGTGAAATGATGTAGTGGTTGGAGCAGGTTCTACGGACACCACAACGCGTTCTGACTATCTTTTCGTTGTGAGTCTGTGTTGCCCTCGCTCTCTGAGTCACTGTTATTCTAACTGCGGTGAATCCACAGTTGCAATCCTCTAAAAAGAAGCAAGCTACAAATGTGTCAGCGCCACCTTTCAAGCCCACAGGCTGGAAGTGTTTGATGTTCAAAAGGTAAAAAAACCCGAAAGAAGTCACACAGTTATGCACTTTTGTTCTGGGGCTGTTTCATGGTTTGGCCGAACCTTTTTTCGTTCCTATAAAAGGAAACGATAATGCTACAAAATATCACACATAATAGTGTGCTTCCAGCTTCGTGGCTACAGATTAAGGAGGTTGTTTTCCTGTTTCACTATTTCAACACACACACACACACACACATTCAGGTTGCACAGAACCCAGAACCTAAACTGATCCAACACCTTCACGATGAACATGAGCGAGACATTATCATCCAACCAATCAGTGCTGGTCCCCAGTCATGCTCTTGTGGCTGAGAAGGAGCGAATCCCTGCAGCCAGGCGCCGAAAGCTGGAGGAAAGTCTCAAACTAGAAATGTGTAGTGAATGACATGTTAACTATCACACAGGGGTGTAATGCTCACATAGACACATGAAGCTGCTTTCTGACATGCACTTGGCAGAGCACCTCCACCTGTACCTGCACTGAATTCCAAATATTCTCTGGAAATTATTGCTATATACAGGAACGCAAATGTCCGAGTAATTTGTCCTTGACAGCCCACAAAGTTTTTCCTGCCTGTTTTTGTGAATGCATCGGATTCGGACAATCTCCTACTATGTTCTTCACATGTAAAGGGCAAACTCCAGAGACAGTCCGGACCCAATAGTTGGGACATTTTCTGGAGTTCATGATCATGGATATATATTGTATTTATTTCAACCCCTGTTTGTTGGTTTGTTTGATTGTCAGCAGAATTTTCTGAAAAAACTACTCGACAGAAATCTACAAAACTGGTTGGAAGGATGAGAAATGGGCGAAAAAAGAATCCTTCAACTTTTGTCATTGATCCAGTAGTTCCTTTATCACTTCCTTCAACATTGCAAGATAGGGTGCTTCTTTGACATTTTCACACTTCACAGGGAATAATTCATGGATCTTTGAGGGGATGAGTGCAATTTGGTGTCTGGAATTTAAGGGAACCGTTGGACCTTGGCGTAGATTTGTGCTCTGCTGAGCGTAATGTAGGTTTTCGTAGATTTTTAAAATGCCAAGTTGTAAGCAGTTATAAGGTCAGACCACATCATGTTCAGTTGTAGAGTTTATTCTAATTCTCCTCCCGTTTCCATATGGGCAGTTTGATTTTCACATCATGAGTTGTTTTGCGCTGCACACTGAAAGCCAAGTTACCTTAATGCACGTAAAACATTAGGCTGATTGGAACCTTCACTCAATTTTCTACTCATAATTTACATAGTGGAGGGAAAAAAGGCATATTGTCTGTACAGCTTCTGCAGCTGAACAGGCTCCTGATTGCCTTTATACAGCTGAGTCTCTGTTTGAATTTGCTTTGATGCAACTGCATCCTGTCAAGGAAACAGACTTTAGTTTTAGTTCTTTTTTTCTGTACAAGACTTCTGCAGGCATGTTCTCCCCAAAGATGTGTATTTCTCTGGATTTGCGTGGTGCTGCAATGTGCCCTTCCCCTCTCGTCCCTCTTGTTTCCTCCTCCTCATCGCCCACTCTCTTTCTTTCTTCCTTCCTCAGTCTGGGTGATGGTTACTCCGGCTTCTGCTCAGCTCAGCTCACTTCTTCCCTTGATGGCATCTGACCAACAGGGAAAACACGGTGCTTTATCATTTCTTTTCCTCTGGAAGCCGGTGCTTGATAAATAATTCCTCGCCCCCGTCCTTCCTTTCCTTATCCTCAGGAGGCCTCAGAGTCCACTGGAGTAAATATGCATTTGAGCGGCAGGTGCCAGCGGTTTTCTTCGCCTTCCCCTGCCACATACCGGCTGCCCTCCTGAGAGAGAAGTCACCACTTCACGACTGCAAGAAAGAATAATTTCTATCTCTCTGTGTTCCTGAGTGCAGCTGCTCTCCGCCCACAAAGTCGGGGGATTTTGCTGAATCCGGTCACTGTAAATGTTTTAATGATGCAGCTACTGTCTGTGTTTTCCTTTGCTGAGATGTGAGGTGGATGAAAAGTGAGAGGGAAACTGAGACCAAGTGTTTCTGGATAATGAGGGACGGAGGGTTGGAGTGGGCGCTGTTGGTGATAATCTCACAAAGCTTTGTTCAGGATTATAATTGTGGAGCTCATGCTGGACATGGTGGCACAAGCAGCTCCGACTCTTGTACGCTCCAAAGATCCATATGTATTGACAGATGTGACCTTAAGGCTGCGGTTTGATAGTATTTTATCGAATCTGTTATTGAATCTAATTTCTTTCAAACCCCCGACTGTTATGCATCAAGATTAGCAGAGCGGTTCTATAATTAGAACCCATTCGGTACCAGTTGTTGGGGTCAGTTGCCGATATAAGGGAAAAAAGATATGTGATTTCGATATATTATTATTATATGTTGGTCAATACGTTGAAAAAACGTTGAATTTGTCCCTCAACACTTTCATAATAAACCAAGAAGCACTTGACACTTGTCATAGTAACATAAGCGATCTGTAACTTGATGTTTTTCTTTTACGGTTGGTGCATTGTATAGCTGTATAACGACGCTTGCACAGCGCTCGCCCACGCCATCATACATAAAGTTGAAAGCATCCACTCAGACAGTCACAACTCAAAGTTTCAGCTACAGTTGAGCAATGCAGTTCCCAAGAAATTCTTTCACTCATTACTCTGTCTACCTGTCACTCGGTCTTGGTTGGCAGGAGAATTTCACAATTGTCACAGTTCCATTGTGAAATCCTTCTCACAAACAAATTCAGTTGAAAACTTAACCTCTTTGGCAGGAATAATAGGCAATAAAACACAGATTTCCTGTTAGAGGCTCGTAACCGACACTTTTTATCGGACCAACTGTTTCTATTCTAATATTGAATCGATTTTTCTTTGAAGTATAGATCCAAAAAATAACTTAAACTCATAGATTCAGCTGAGATCACTAGTCACATTACGTGAAAGTGAGAGAGACATCAGGACATTAGGTAACGGACACATTCAAATAACAGATGTTTACAACATAGTATACTGTACATCTGTTTTCAGACATTACTTCATCCAAATACTTCAGACGCTGATTCAGAACTTCTCACTAGTGAAAGTGACGGTGCCAAGATGAATTTTGAGGAGAGATTTCACAGTTTTGGGTATTCTGCCAGCAAGGAACTGGATCCAGAATGAAAGTGGATGTTGCAACACAAACCTCCATTTATTTTTTAACTATTCAAACTTGGAGATAATATCCTATTTTCCTGTAAAACTCACACATTTATTCTCACAGAACTTACATATCTGTCTTGAAGTGACATTTTGCCACTAAAAAAGAACGAAGATAAAAAGATTTAATCAGAGATTGGCTCACACTCAGGACTTTGAAATTAATCCAAAATGGAAGTGGCTATCTGTTCCAGCTCCAGTGATCCGGTGTGTCTGTTGTGGTGTCGGCATTGTTCATGTTTGAAAAAGAAGAGAAAAGAAAAGGAAGGATTAATTTTCCAGCAGCCAGTGTGAGGATTAGACTCTTTTCAAACATTATGGAGGCTCCTGTCTCACTGATGTTCACTTCTAGTTTGTTATTCACTCTCCTATAGTTCACGACCGAGCCTGACTGCCCCATTATGTAAATGTGCGGTAAAGGATATGTGGTTTGAATTTAAAGCACATTGTAGATGTAAATGCAATCTCTCATTTAAAGCCCCCTCAAGAGTTGCATCACGTCGGCTCTTTTAGCTAATTGGGGCTAAAGCAGAAAGAGGCAGAATAAGTTCAAACAGTTATTGCAACAGACTGAAAAGGGATAAATGTTTTTAGTGCCCAAATGTGCATCATATGTTTGTGTCAAATGTGTGAAAAAAGAAGTCATGTCTCATTCTGCCGGCTTGGCGAGACCGGCACGGCCATTTGTCTGCTGCACTGTTCAGATATGTGGATCAATATTCGGCTTCGTAATGTAATGTCGGGCTGAAGCAGAGGTTGTTGCCGGTCGCTGCCTGCAGACAACTGGATCCCCAGGCAGTGCACTTCACTCTGCACCAGCACAGCAAACTGTAATTGGAACGACTAAATTCACTGACATGAATGTGAGCAGCCTTTCCACAGGCGACCACTCAAGGACGCAGAAAACACATCTCGTGTAGGTCCATGGCTAAATCGCTCGATAATGTAAAATGTTCCCACGGCACAAAACACCTGGTTGTGTAACCCTCTTAACTCCTGCAGCAAACTAATCCACAACACAAGGACTACTGTGAAGCAGGCCCCAGTGATGGAGGGCCTGAGCAGCGGCGCTAAAATAGATGTCACTTACAACAATACATACCTGAGTGGGAGAAATATCTCTCCTTACACCTCGGAACAGGGCTCTTTCCTAGAAAAGGTTTTCTTAGAAATACCTGTTTACCTGTTTGCATTCATAATCTACAGCCTTATTTAAGGAGACATATTCTGCTCATATTTGTGTTCATCATTTTAAATAGTGTTGGGATTGTAAAGGTTTAAATTCTCTAAAAAACACACATCATTTCCCTCATCATTGCTGCAGATCCTCTTTTCAGCCTCTGTCTTAAACTCTTGGTTTTAGCTCCTGTCTGGAGCCCACCCACCCAGTCTGCTCTGTTTGGCAAACTGGAACCACTCTGTTGTGATTGGCCAACCATCTCCAGCGTGTGCAGGAAATGTCCGCCTCCACTCTCAGTTTAATACCATTGAGTCCATTAAGTTAATTATGATTAGCTTATCATTTGAAATAACAAAAATGTCTTACACTGTCGACACCGAGCAGTAGCTGTACATTTATAGTGCACTTTAGAATTCATTGTGCGCTCTGGCTTTTTAATTCCGCTGTGTTTATGCACATGTCACTGCTGATTATTTATTGTTCTTACTGTATATATCGTTGTTTTATGTCCGATTGTTGTTTTATGTCCGATTGTTGTTTTATGTCCAATGCAACAACCACACCAAGGCAATTTCCTGTATGTGTTAATATACTTGGCAATTAAAAGAATTCTGATTCTGATTGGTCAACTCCTCCCTTAATTACTACAAACTTCTCCAACTTTTCAGAACTTTTACACACACAAAAAAACCCATATGAAACTGAAAAAGCATCACATGTCTTCTTTAAACAACCATTACATCTATCATTTCTGATGCAGATGCTGCTCAGACTGTCCCTGACTAAATTTCTTCCGTTCTGAGATCAATAAAGTAGCTTATATCAACAGAATTCAGATTATAGCAATGGTAACAATGTTGCCTTCATTTGCACCTTTAAAGGAATATAATTAATATGAAGTATTTCACCGTGTTTCACGGAGCACGGCCTGCACGAGGTGAAGTTTCATTCCTGAAAATCGATGCATTTAAATAGCGTTGTTAGCTCCCCACCATTTCTCTAAGCCACTTGGTCATCTGTGCAGTTTGTGGTGTTAAAGCGAATGCTCGCCGCAGGCTTCTTTAATGGAGGTGCCACTTAATTACCACAGAGACCCACTGGAGCTTAGTGAGCTCAAGTGTATAGAAACACATACGCATGGCACGAGCACTTCTCCTGAAGCTGAGTACAGGAAGTAGCTTTATGTAACACTTACAGTATATACATGGAGGTGTGGACGCAAACAGCCATCCGGCCCACATTTACATTAGCGACTCTCTGATGTGTTGAATCTCAGTCCTTGTTTACATCTCAGCGGTGACCTTTTCGTCATTTGTCACCACTCTCGTAATAACAAAATGTGACCTCTCCACTAACCCGGAGAGATTGTCTCCGAGAACGGGGAGGGAGTGGGGTCAGAGGTCACGCCGTATATACACAGGTGTCAAGAGCTATGATGTAAAGCCAAGGACACATGAGCCCGGGCTGGAAACCGAGCCACTATCTCCACTGTAGAGAGGCTGGGGCTCGAGGAGCGTAACAAGGGGAATGGATGACTTTGCCCGTCAACGTGATACCATGGTTTCACGTTGTGCAAGTTAAACCGCCCTGTCTGTAGGACTCGACTTTTTGGGAAGCAGAATACGTGTGTGTGTGTGTGTGTGTGTGTGTGTGTGTGTGTGTTCTCTTGTGACCACACTACAACAGCCATCCGCCTCTTGAATGCATTCGGGCTCCGTCTCCCACTCTCTCTCTTTCCCTTCCCAGATCATCAGTAGCATCCCGTCACACAACTAAAAACAATGTTCTTTACAAGTTTGCCGTGTGCTTGGCCTCAGGTTTTGCTGGTTTTCTTGAACAGGAAAAGTGACTTGCAGTAATTGAGACGCGGCAAGTAAAAAACCAAATTGGCCAAATCTCATCGATCCGTGAATGTGAGGGGTCGGGGAGGCTGAGCAGAGAGACGCCGAGGGTGCTCTCTGCGTGGTGGAGCTCAGGCATCTTGCCAAATTTCTAAAACAATAATTACTCATTTGAAATTCTCAGTGTTTTTGATTTAATCCGGAATTTTCAACCTGAAATGTGAAGTACAATGACTTTATTAGGGAACGTCTGTATACCTGCTTATTCATGCAAGTCATCAGCCATCATGTGTCAGAGTTGCACGGCACAAACTCCTGCAGGCACAGGTCAGCAGCTTGAGATAATGTTAGAATCTGATTTTCTGCTGAGGCTGAAGATGTTGGGGTCAGAGTTTGGCATCAGCATCGTGAACCTCAGGGTCCAAACTGCCCTGTGGCATCAGTCCAGACTACTTGTTGTGTAACATTCTCACAGTGGAACAAAGCAAAAGTCGTCACAAGTGGTTTCACAAAACACAAACTAATTTAGTTTTTAGTAAAAAAATTAATTCTGAAATTTGGTTAAGAATTTGTAACACTTGATGGCAGCTTAGATAACGTGTAAAGTAAGATTTATAATAAAACAAAAATATGAAGGTGAGAGTTCACACTTTTGTTCATTAAATCAATCCATCAATAAAATTTTATTTGTATAGCCCATATTCACCAATCACAATTTGTCTCACAGGGCTTTAACATGGTGTTACATCCTCTGTCCTTAACCCTAAACAAGACTAAGGAAAAACTACTAAAAACCCTTTTTACAGGGTAAAAATATGTAGAAACCTCAGAGACAGCCACATGTGACGGATCCCTCTCCCAGGACGGACAGAAGTGCTATAGGTGTCAAGTGTAGGAAAACATCATCAAGATAAAGGTTTAAGCAGCATTGATGACGGTAAACATTGTGAAGGATAATTGAAGGTCAGATATTTAATGAATAAACAGACTGTTTTGAGAGATTTTCTGGAGTGCCAGTGTCTTGTGCCATTGTTTACATCATGTAGTGCGTCTTGCCCTCACACAAAAACTTTGTTAAGCACCATCATGCTGCGCCTGTCTGTTAACAGGAAAGCTGCGGGCAATAATTTGCTTTGTAATTGGCTAATTTGCTTCACTGCCCTGACGAAGAACCTACTGTTTGAACGTGTGGCCCTCTGTGTGTTTGTGAGACATATAAACTCCACGAGCTGTCGATTGTTAGACGCTCCTGCTGTTTTCTAACTCGCCTCTTCACCTGCTTCCCGCTACGTCTGCATTAAACTGTCTGATTCAGTTACCAGTAACTGCAGCTTAATTAGGTGAATTTGATTTCACTGCTGGATCCGATGGCGACCGTTGATTACGACCTCTTGCGGACAGGAATCTGGAAGATGCGCCGCATGTGGTGAGCTGCAAAAGTTTTTGACGGAAAGTTTCACATGAGGGCACAAAGACCTTTTGAGAACTGCTTAGTCTGCCTGATATCAGGACTCCTGCTGGTTATAGAGCATCTCAAGTTCCACACACACACACACACACACACACACACACACACACACACACACACACACACACACACACACACACACACACACAGTTATCAGAAGATGCGAGTGGCTGCTGTATATATGTTGCTGCTTTCTATCTTTGGTAAGAAAGGTCTATTAGCAACACTGGTCACTTAACTGTGGGGATGACCATGTCACTTAATCGATTGGTTGCCTGCTCTATTCCAAAGTACAGTTTCTCAATAATTACTGAATAGGTTGCTATGGAAATTGATGCTGGCCTTCATGGTTCCCAGTTGATGAATCCTAATGACTTTCACGATCCTCAAGTCTCACGTAGCTGCCAGTGTATCTGCAGAATAATGAGTAAAAAGGTTGAAGCACTGGGTGAATGGTTTGAAAAGGTTGTCCGGAGTGTCTTATTTAATCATTGATGTGTTATGAGGATAACACTCAGTAAACCAATAAGAGTAAAATGTATTATTCCCTCTAAAAAAGCAGATTGTTATTTTAAATTTCCTCGTCTCTGCAGAGGAAAACAAACTGCTCGTACGGTGCCTAAAATGATAAACATGACAACATGTTTGTCCAAAGCAGAATGTACGTGTGTTGTGCTTCCACCTATCAGAGCACTTAGCAATGCACCAGCATAGGGATGGACCACACCTCAATTAACACAAACATGCCAATCGTCACGTAGATGCATGAAAGTGTCTTTGCTATTTAAAGGACGTGGGTGCTGGTGGCACTTGAGTTTCGCTTTCGATCCTTCCTCTTGTTGCTTTGAGAATCGTTTTTGACGATTGTGTTGATGTTAATAATTTAGCTGAATTGCTATTCTGTTTTCACTTTATCGTTCAGTTTGACATCATGTTGTAGTTGTTTTTCCATTTTCTTGGAGTGGGTGTTATTTCGCAGTAAATTTGCAGAATAAGAAATATAGTGACAGTTAAGTCAATCTTATTCACACTTGTCGCTATTTTTCCCCTGACACAGCTTGGACTGGCTGGATCAGTTTTTTCATTTTGGGAAACAGCAATCAGTGAGCGTAAGATTTATTTAAATTTGAGCAGAAACAATCTTCTTTGTGGGCTGCTATTACAAAATCGTGAACCCAGCAGTGGTTCTTATGTTATCTAACACTGCCGTTTTTTTTTATTTGATCAAACCTCAACTCTGCAGAGTGTTTCGTATCAGGATGAAGGTCACTTTCCTGTCAGTCGTCTCAACAAAGTTTTACTGAGCAGATTGAACTTGTCCCAGCTTTCTTTGGCTGACAGTCTCTGGTGCAGAGGCATCGCTGTGGGAGACTGAGCTGTGTGTGTGTGTGTGTGTGTGTGTGTGTGTGTGTGTGTGTGTGTGTGTGTGTGTGTGTGTGTGTGTGTGTGTGTGTGTGTGTGTGTGTGTGTGTGTGTGTGTGTGTGTGTGTGTGTGTGTGTGTGTGTGTGTGTGTGTGTGTGTGTGTGTGTGTGTGTGTGTGTGTGTGTGTGTGTGTGTGTGTGTGTGTGTGTGTGTGTGTGTGTGTGTGGACTAAAGGTTCCACACTAGGTAGTTTATGAGAATTCTTCCCCCTCACTTGTTGCAGTGAACAAAGCCTGATCCTGCAATGACATTGGAGATTATGGGAAGGTTTTCCTTTTGTTTGACTGGACACTTCCCGCTGCTCGGCCCTAAATTCTAAGCTTAGCTCCATAGAGAATCCCCTTAAGTGCTTTTACTTACCTGCTACCCTGTCTGTCCAGAGTCTGGAGAATCTGCTCGGAGGAATTTTAACCAGATGTTTAAATAGTTGTAAATCACCTTGATAAGCAATTAATTGACATTTATGAAACAACCATGCCCCAAATCATCTGGTTCCAGCTTCTCAAGTGTGAGAATTGGCCCCATGTCCTTGTTTTCCGTTGTTATAAATTGATTTCGAATACGTTTTGGACTCTTGACATTCTGGGAAATAAGTTTGTTGTAAAACTAATCAGCATTAATCGATAAGGAAGTGAATGTATTTTTGTTAAGATCTGCATTCATGCTAATGAGCAGCAGCAATTTAAATACACGATTGATTATCCTGCTCATCACAGAGGAAGTCATCAGTCTCACGGGAGCGATCGGGCGACAATAAACAATCCCTCTTTTATATGTCTTTGCCGTGCTGTGTGAAAGTGAAGGAAACAGCGGCCACATCGCGGCAGTTGACGCCACATGAGGGATATGGCGAGTCTGAGGAGCTCTTGCTGGTTACCGTAGAAACCGGCTGGGGCCATTTGTACCAATTTGCTCTTTGCCATCAAGATCAAAAAGCTTGGACCCCAAAGTGGTCTCTGCATATTAGCATCTGTGTCTGATTCAAAGCAATTAATTAGGCGTCGGCTCACCTCATTACATCTGTACTGGTAATTTACAGTGGAGTGTGGCGGGCCTCTGTTTCCTGTGCAGCACCAGTCCGCTAGGGTTCAACCACATTTGGAGGTTATTGTGTTTTGAACTGGGCAGAACTTTGTGGTTTTGTTATCGTCCACTTACTACAACTCGTAGGCCCCTCTGTTCCTGCACCACCCCCCCCCCAAACCCCATGAAGTCTCGGATTAAATGCCATTCCTGCTCCGCCCTCTCCAGCCCATTGAAAAAGTTGGCGGTTTGTTTATGAGAGCTCCGGCAGAAGGCGGCGAGCAGCTACCGAAACACTCACCCATCCCCCTTCCTCTTTCTCTTCCTCCAGAATCAGTTTGAAAAGGACAGACGGCCCGTTCCGCCCCGTCCCCACACCCCCAGTGATGCTTAGCTGGTGAGTACTTTCACTTTCTTTCACTTCCTTGTCACCTCCAGACATTTCTTCTATAAGTTTATGCATCTTTTACCTGAATTTCAGCTTTTTTCTACAATCGTTATTTCAATTTTTTTCCCCGTATCTCCTCAATTGCTCCGGCAAATGCAAAACTCCTCTCCGCTCCTCTGGATATCTCTATGAAGAAGTATTGGCTGTTATTCTTTATCTCTCTTTATTCAGCTCTATAAGTGTCCTTACCCCACCCATCCAGTCCCTCCCCACATCTCTGCAGCCTCAGTAGTAAAAAGCAAGGCAGTCTTTTTTTTTATTCTTTTGGGTGAAGGCCCTTTATTCTGAGTGAAGTGATTTGAAAAGCAGCAGTTAGAGGACGGAAATGGAGGCGGAGGAGAGGAGGATAAGCAGGGAGAGAGGTAGGGGTGACGGGTGGAGAGATGGGCTGTTTTGCCTTTGCCACCCCCCGTCTCTCTCTCTCTCTCTCTCTCTCTCTCTCTCTCTCTCTCTCTCTCTCTCTCTCTCGAACATTTAAAATGGAGAATAATCCTTTTTACATTCTACTGCATTAATTATGACACAGAAACACACAAGTAGAAATGTTCACAGTGACGTGGACCTCTGGCATCAACTACAGATCTGCTTTGATACTACACATAAGTATAGGCCTGTGACAGTATACGGTGATACAGCTGTGATGAGACAATTATTTCATCGTTTTTTGATATTTTTTTGCGCTGGTTTTTGAGGCACTTTGAGAGTTTATTTGAGAGTTCAGTGCGGATATCTGACAAGGAGCACTGGATGAGAGTGAGGGTGATGACACGTGGGACAGAGGTTGCAGGTTTTCTAACTACACAGGCTGCACAACATTTTGTGTTTGTGTCAAAAGCTTTAGGAAGAACAATCCATTATTTTAGTTTCCCCTCTTGCTGATGACAAGGGCAGAGAATGTCACACCTTGTTAAGATCTATCGACAAACTGGGATTTGTGAATATGGGCTATACAAATACAATTTGATTGATTGTTTAGGTTAAACTAAATTAAGGAAATGGATTGAATTTTATTAGTTAGAGGACCTTGAGGTTACTGGTAATAGTTTTTTGAAGTTAGTTTCCTTTTGATGACATCACAAGCCCAAGTCACGACACAATAACAATGCAAGATGGTTTATAAAGTCAACGAAAGAATAATTGAATATGAACCAAACTTCCTCGGGGACTAACTCGACTATCAAACATGAAAATTTCAATTATGAAAAATATGGTTCTTGGGTTTAAGTGTTAAATGAAACATTTTTATTCTGTATCTTCCTTCCAGGCATGAGTAGAGATTATGTGAATAAACACAGATGTGAGGATACGGAGCGAACATATTGCCCAAAGCCGTAAAGAAAACACACAAATCCCCCAAACTCCCACAACAAGATCATTAAATGTTATAATCCCTCATTTATCTGCTGCAGAGCACCAGGTACAATCTGTCGAAAGAGCAACTTTATCGCAGGTATAAAAGAAATCTCTTCAGGATTTATCGCCTGATTATGGCTCTGAATAAACCGGCATCTTGTACGTTGTGGGTTTGAAACGATCCTCAAAGGGAGACTGAACATTTAACTCATCACATAAAGCGTCGCTCTCGAAAAACAAAACACCTCGTGGAACAGAGAGACCAATTTATCATGAATGGCACAAACCACTTTTCTCCAATCTCACCTACTTCTCACCCTTTGTATTAAATATCCCTGAAGGCCGGCCCTGGCATTTGCTCATGTTCTGTTGTTGCTCAGCACTTGTCTGCTTCCACTTACTCTGCTCGATTCAATTTGTGGCCTAAATGTCTTTCCCTAATATGTGTCATTGGAGCAGAGCGGCGGCGGTGGCGGCTCTCCGTCTCCGGCTGCTTTGAGGAAGCACCCCTGTGTTTGTCTTGGTTCTCTGCTCTGGGACGAGATCGGCGGCTCCAGTCGCGGTTGGCATGTTGTCACCTCCAGCCCTGCTGCTGTTTGCTGCTGTTTAGTTTGGGATGACAATAAGCCGGAAGAAAACAAGTTCCTTTCAGGTCAGAAAGAGAGAAGGGGTGGACTCAGAGGGAGAAAGAGACCTAGCAAAGAAGAGAGGGGGGACAGGGGACTCATCCCTGGATGGGGATTCTCTTTAAAGGTTTCTGTTTGTGGCCCCGCTGGCCGAATTAAGGGAGCGTCATTATCCTTGGCAAATTACCACGCTGCCTTTGTGGTCCAGCCATGGTACATTAGGGTGCTTTAAAACGTGGCAGAGCCGTTGCCCATTCAGCTCACAAAGAGAGGGGCTGCTGGCAGATCCTTGGCCTGTTTCACAGAGGAGTCATTCACACCACATCGGGGGATGGTGACGGTGATGAAGAGGGTCCCCTGAGATGAGTAAAAATCACGCCGGGCCGAGGCTGATGTGACATAACCTTAACCACCCGCCAGATGATGATCTCATCGCTTGGCTATGATCAGCGCTGGAAATCGTGGATCCGATGAGGAGCTCTGTCAGACGTCTTCACATTGATGCATAAACGCACACCAGGATTTGAATGTTCTCTGTCATTGCAAATAAGCTCAAAAGGAACAAATAATCATCACTCAACATTTTTCACTTAAAATTCAGAAATTTCCAGTTTCACCATCAGGGAAACGTGAGCAGGTGTCAGATCTCGGTGGATGCGAGGAGGTGGTAGATGAATAATCGTGGCAATCAGGGAGCTTGTTACACCCCATTGCGGATTTTCATTCTTTTCAAATGCTGGAGCTAAATGAAGAAGCAAATCAAACCGTTAATAGTAAAAAGGAAGAGCAGCAGGGAAGAGGAAGTGAAAAAGCAAACGGGAAAGGAAATTACTTTTTAAATATCTGATTGAAATTGATAAATTTGTGAATCCAATAATTTATTTCTCTTTTTAAACAGGATCTTCAAATACATCCTTGTGATGCTATTTTCTTAATGAATTCTTTGAAGTATTTTTAAACAAAGTACTGTTTAATATAATTTTTAATGCAAATGATTTACTAAATGAATAATATTTTACTTATAAATGTCCTCTTTATTCTACCATTAAAGGAGAAGGATACCCTTAAAGGATAGTGAATGGATGGATTGGATGAATTACTTTATAATTTAATCTACTAATAGATGAATCAACATATTCATTAATACACGTATTTATTGTATTATTATTGAGTTAAATACCATTTTGTGTCACTTGTTGTCCTCGAAACTTACAGACAAAAACAAATACCAGCTAATAATTTTCCACTAACTAAACTATGAGTTTTTGATGTCAGGCAATGCTGTTAAACAGACAAATTGGCCTCTGGGGTCAACAGCCAATATTTTGAGGCTCCTAGGGTTTCTTCACACAAAGTGATATGTTTTGTAGGTGTTTTAGGTCTTAATCTCTATTAACATCTATCTGCATATGAAATTCAGATAAATAAACATCTTACCAAAGCCAAACTAGAAACGGAACCCCTGGACCTCCAACCCCCAAATCTTCTCCCTCGCCTATAGAGTATTCTGAATCTGTTTATCGAGATTAGAAGACGCCAGCCAAACAATTATTGGATTGTTCTGAGCCACTTTAAGAACAACGGTTTTATGTAAAGTAAATGAGCAATTGCACAGTCCAAGGTCAAAGAGATCGGGAGACACGGTTTGATCTGGTCAGTGCTTCGATGTTTCTGAGGTTATTTGAGGCGACCTGACGAACCCTGCTTTGATCTGAGGTGAAAAACTCAGATATAAACGTCCTTCTGTTTGTATTTCTGTTTCAAACACCAGCAGGTAGCTTAGACTCAATATCAAGAGACCAGACCAGATCCTCCGGGCCTGAAATGGTTGAGTCAAGTTGTTTCGCCAAACGCACTTAAATTCCAGAGGGTACCACGAGTCAAACTCTTCAAAGACAACCTAATAAGGAGGCTGCTGTGAAATGTTCTGTTCGTGGCTTTTATTTATCATCTAATCAACTGGAAGCTTTACATCGGTGATTGATGTCTCCATTTTATTTTCTCTCCGCGATAGGTGGGAGATTTCATTACGTTCCAACATTGTTTCCTGGTTTTATGAACTCAATCCCTCCGCTTGAGTAGACGAAGGAAGGGAGACGGCTTTTGTCCACCGGCTGTGGTGGAAACCCTGAGCCCGTAAATCCTGCGCTGATCTTCGGATCATTAAGCCGTGAGCCCTGAGTCCTTTGGTTCTTTATCGCCAGGCCTGGATCCCAGGCCGTAATGGAGGCTAACTGGCTAATGATTAGCTGTCTTCTCCAGCAACTCCAGAGCTGACTGCTGCTGCTTGTCTGAATGGAGGAGGCAATGAAAACGTATAAATCTGGCCTAAAATGTTTTCCCTTTATCTCTCTGACTTACTGTCTTCTAAAAGAGTTTTCACCCAGCTTAGTGTGGAATATAAACGGTTTATGAGTGTTTAAAGTGATTTTAACTATTCCAAGCACTTTATTGAGAACACATCACTAAAGCTGCTTTTCAACGTGCACTGATGTCTGAGTATTTACCTGAAATTACCTGAAGAGGCTGTTTGTGAAAACGCAATCCTCTCAGTCAGTTCCTCTGGACACCCCCTGCTAGTAAAGCCCATATGGGAAAACTTGCAGCGAGCGAGTGGGTGTGTGACATCTCTACCATGCAACATATTTGAAACTGGAAGGAAACAAATATCTCAGGATCAAAAAGAGGTTTCAGTCACGGAGAACAGGCAGACAAAATAGGTAAATTTGGAAAGACGAGATCTGAGAGCTTTTGGTGATAAGGGCCGAAACTGGTCAAGATGATTGGCTCCATTTTGTGGAGATGGGATGTTGTGCAGTTTAAATAAAGTCGAGAGCTGTGTTTCTGTTTTACGGGGCCGAATCCTTCAGAAAATGCATTCGTAGAATAATCACAGCGGGGCAACTAAACTGTCCCAATTCAAAGGCTCCTCCAAATGCAGCCTCCAAATGTGTCCTCCCAGCACTGAGCAACGGAGGCTCCACTGGGTGAATTGTTCCCATGTCCCATGATTCATTGCGACTGAGTTTTCACGTCCGTTATTTTGGTTAGGAATAAACTGTGAAGTCTTTAGGTTCAGAACAAATACAGAGGAAAGTGCTGGGCTCGTACAGATGCTTCAACTTTGTATTTAAACTTTCTGTTGATCCCATTTTTTCGCTCTTAGTCCAAACTACCCTCTTCAGAAATATCTACAAAGAAACAGTCCACATGTGTCCTGTAGCCTCAACTCGTGGTTATATACGGGGCCTATAAGCCCCTCAGGCACACCTATAAATCCAGCTTTAATGTGTTAACATCTCTCAAATCCGTTTTGAAACCCTCGATTTATTTCGGGCTGCAGCAGCTTCACCTGACTCGTATCACAAAGCCGAGCTCCACTGTCTCCTCTGTGGGTTACTTCGCTCTGTGGGAACCCGACTTTGACTGTTCACAGCCGATCAGCTGTGGGTTTGTGGGCTCCTGGCCCCAAACCTGCTGTTTGCTGCTTAATCATTCAGTAAGGATTAGTGGCACTGTGTGTTTTCTAATTATAGACCTGGACTGTGCTCTCTCCTGCTCCTGTGGGGTCGCATCTAACCCACCAGGCCCTCGGCCAGCGGATTACTCACAGCTACGATCAAGTTTTTATTTTGGTGTCGTTAACTTGCCATCATTTTATTGTTTTTCTTTATCTGTTGTTATTTTATCGCTCAGTTCCCTCTCTTCTCTCGGTTTGTGATTCTTTTTTTTTTAACCCTCTTATTGAGCGCACAACGAAGACTTTTCATCTGAATAAAATAAAACTAATTGAGGGAGCTGTCAAAATAAATCACTTTCTGTATCTAGGTGAAAACAAGGGATAGCATGAAAGAAAAGGACACCACCTCTTTCTTTTCTCTCTCTCTACACAATCAATCGGTTCGCTTTCACGTCTTTTCACATTTTTTCAGTCTTGGAGAACAATAGCTTTGATTAACTCCTCTGGGAGAGCTCATTATCTATTTCCATTACAAAGACACTTTGATTTGAAAAGGTAAAATAGAAAATACATCAAAGAAATAAATTGATGCCCGAAGACGGTAATAATAAAATAATATCTGCCAGTTTCATCTCATGCTTTGGGTTTAACAACAGGCTGGTGTTCTCTGCATTGATAATGTCATTGATGTGTTTTTGATAATCAGACCCGATTCAGCAGTTTGGGAATTTGTATTTTTTTCCTTTTCTCTTGTTTCCTCTGCTGCCCACTGACACGGAAATGTTTTATTACACCCTCCACGTCGCAGGTGGAGTCAGCTGCAACAGTAAAGTTTCAAATATACAGAATATCTAGAGTTTAATTTTCATGCAGCTCCTGTTGCAGTCGTCCAGCTGGGATTCCTTTGTTTAATCAAAGTAATTTCTTCAAAGCGTAACAGAGGAAAAGGTTCCTATACATTTTTAATCAAAGCACCTTATTAGTCAGGAGAGCAGATCAGATCGGTGCGTCTCTTTTCCCATCACTTATTTGATGAGTCTGTGACATGGGAGCATATTGCAAAGATGAAGGTCCTCAGAAAAACCCAAATAATTATTTATTTCCATCATTAAATGTGCGATGATGCACACGTCTAATTAATTAACACTGACATTTGGGACATACATTTCATTGAAACCCTTGCAGACATAGACAGTTGGCAAGTTGTGGACGCAGGGAGATTGGAGGTTTGATGGCAGAGCTGATTTCACTTTTATCCGTCTGTCTCCAGTACAAACACATCCTGGTTATCTGTAGTTTCATTTATCTTCAAAGACAGATGCTTTATTTACACCTGTAAACATGTGATCTCTGTTATCTCTGTTATCTAGATACATTGTCCACAGATTACACTTATACCTGCTGGTGCCTCGATATCAATGGCCAAATTAAAGAGTTGTGTTCTGCTGCTTTGTCAACAGACACAGTGGATTAAAACAATGTCAAGTGAAGCCATGACATGAACAGATATTACTCGGCATAAATTTTGTTTGAATGAGAAAGCAGAGTCAGGTGACGCGTCATATTCCTCAGCAAAGATTAGATGCCCCGATCAAATTGCATGAACGGTCACTCAGGTATCACGTAGCATAGCATGGATGTAGCGTTACAGCCAGAGGAATCCCACAGACATAAACATAAAGGCTCCAATCAGCTACCAAGGGTTTATTCAACATAAACAACCAGTAGGGGCGAACAGAGACAATAATTCAGTCCTGGAATTCAACCCTTACCAACGTCATACAAATTACCAGACTGCTAATTTAGTAGGTTATTACTATCTGTAGTAAGTGTTTATAACTTGGGCCATTATGGTTAACTGGCGGGAGAGTTATCGAGGTCCGAAAGTACAAAACATTGTAAGAGTAAGTGTGTCTGTCTGTGGCTCCAGCTCTACTCTGTATGCACTCTCACACTAACCTTCAGGGAATCTGGGTTTTATTGCAGCCTCTCACTTCGTTATGCTCATTTTTTAAGAGGTACATTCGTTTCAACATCAAAATGGGATTACATGTAATCCTCGTTCTTGTACAGGATGACCTCTTTTTGGTAGAATTAGGTTTCTTTACAGAAATAATTACTCTGAGGTTTGGGACTGAGGAGGTGTGTGTGAGTGTGTGTTTTCAGACTGTGGGTCCTTCGTGTCTCAGCCAAAATTAGGGAGCGAGAGAGAAGGTGTTATTAGTGATGTTCTCCGTGCATATTAAACTGTAGAAAGGAAATAGACACATGAACACGAAACTTAATGGAGAAGTGGTAAAATATCAAACTAAACAGACTGTGTCAATCAGTTGACAAGGATTCTCGTAATTAGATCTTTAGAAGTCTCCCATTTTGAACAGATAGTTTCAGATTTTTGGATCCACACACACACGCTTTGATGAAGATCTCCACGCTGCAGCCTCTAACTTCCAGCTCAGCCTTATCAAACAGCTCATTTACAGGACTAATGAGAAAATGAACAACAAGACGAAGGAATCGTTTGATTGTTGTATTTCATCAGGAAAATAAACTGCAATCCTTGTTCCTGCTGCAGGTGATTATATCACAATCACAACACAACAAAGGAGGGGCGGTGTTGTGTTGTAACGGCTCTCGATCGGAATTATAAATGTAGCGCGTGTGTGTCTGGGGCGGTAAACAATGTCACCAGTGGTCAGAACCGTTTCATTTTCATCACCAAATTTCCTGGCATAACGCCTGGGTCACGCATCAAGACAACTGTAACGAGAAATCGTGTTGTGAGACCACATAGCAATTAAAACAGGATGCAGGATGTTTTTTTTCCTTCTAATTACATCACAATGGATTTAATTACAGCTGCCTGTTGTGTAAAGCAACTGTGGCGTCAGGTTTCATCATCTGTCTTATTAGAGACCGGATGTTTCCTCGCTTCCTGGACCTTAAGCTGCGTTCGAAAAAGACCCCTGAGTCTGACTCACCGTCTCCAGTTGGGAGGATTCATTGAGAATTCAGCCCAACCAGTTTTAAAAATCACGTCGATCTGTGTGATGGCTCATTCAGAGGCGCTCCCTCCTCCAGGAAAGTTTAGTTTCTTTAAATAAGCGTGCACAAAGGAAGTGTTTTTTGCAAAGTTTAAACGTCTGACAGTTCAAAAGCGCTGTGCTCTTCCAAAAGCTTAAAGGGCTCCTGCAATCTCAACTCCCTCTCCTCGACACTTTCGTCTTCCTCCTCTGCTGTCAGTCTTTGTAAGAACAGCGGGGTGTGACAGCAGCCAGCCCAACTGAACGCTGTGAAGTTTGTGGACTGGAAATGGCTTTTGTGGTTTCTTCTCAACACCTGACCACTTTACCTGTTCATGTGTTTGTGTGTGTGTGTGTGTGTGTGTGTGTGTGTGTGTGTGTGTGTGTGTGTGTGTGTGTGTGTGTGCGTGTATGTGTGAGACAGACATGTTTTAGATGTAACTACATGTGTCCGCCCGGATTTGGAGATGGACTGCATTTGTCTGCAAATCGATTTCCCTCTAACAACTGGTGCCCAGGTTGTGCGTCCCCTCTCTGTATGCAAATAGTCAAAATCATCACTTGCACAGTGTTTCCGCAGAAGTGGCAGAATTCACCTCCGAGGACGAAGTGGTTCATAAACACATTGTTACCGCCGACAAATCTGGCCTTGTTTTAACCTCGGAGTGCGTAATGTCCTGTGTCCAGAAAATTCAAATAAATATACAAAAACCTACATAAATGAACAGATGTAGGTATTTCCATACAGGCCTGGCAGGATGTGAATCATATGACCCAGTTACCAGATGTCAAACTATTTGAGACGTCAACCAGGAGTTGTGGGAGTTTTGGACTGATGTGTTAGAAAGTTTTTTCCCTTTTCTGAAAAACAAGGAATAGTGTTCTCTCCAGTGCAGTTTTGAGAGATTTTCCTTTTCTTTTACATTGTTTTTAATTTTCTTTAAGTTGTCACGTGTGTGGGTGGACTGGTGTCATGCACTGACGTTAATCACATTATAATCACTCTGTTGAGGTCATCTATAACGACATGATGACTCACATTTGCCTCCCTTAGTTAAGAATAAAATATATACCTTAATGACTCGAAGCAGCAGGATGTCGATTATGTTGGCACTTTGCTCCAGGTGTGATTTAGCTTTAATGTACTCATGCTGTTATATGCTGCTGCAGTTCCTATAGTTACAAGACTCAGGTAGCCACTTATTTGTAACAGATTCCATCTCAGCGTGTCCCGGTCGCACTTTTACAAAATACAATTCTTCTGTGTCACATTTAATCGAATATCTGAAACTATAAATTATTGTGGTTTTTTACTGCGGTATAAATTATTCTCGTATCATTTATTAGTTTTATATTCATTGGTTCTGTCTTTTGTCAGATGTTTTTACTTATCTTGTTTCTTTGTACTGCTTTGTCTTGTGCCACGACAATAAAGGCTTTCTATTCAATTCTATTTCATTCAGCGGAGCCCACAGAACTCCAGCTCATGGTAACACAAAATAAAAGCATCCACGGCACAGGATCTAAATCAACACCACAAAAACAAACTGAAAAAGACTGGAAATTCCGATGTGTAGGAATTATTTGTTTACCACAGAAGTCATAGCTGTATCTTTATTACTTTAAACTATAGAATGTAGCAGTAAAAGTCGGAAAAGCAAACTGCTGACCTCCTCATTTGGCAGCAACAGATGAAGGCAAAACCCAAACAAGTTCCAAAAAGCTAGATGCGCTGCAGAATCACTGTAGAATTTATGATTGTGAGGAAAATTGCACGCATCTCAAAAATGCAGCATATTCTCAAGCTCATTGTTCGATAAAATCAAATCAAAATACGTGATCTGCTGTTTGGAACCATATTGAGTGAGATCCTGATTTTTTGGAACATGTCATGAGAGAAAAGCACATGTGCATTATGCTCATATTATCATTGTCACTTTTTGTTCTCCGGGCTTTTACTTTGTCAAACCACTGTAATCAAGTCACTGTTCTTCCTGCAGAGGCAAAGAATAATCTATTTTCAGCCCTTTCAAAGCCCTGTTGGCACTTAACATTCCGAAGATAAGAAAGGACAGAGTCAAGTGCGGTTTAGAATATCACTCAGAAAGTGTTGCTTCCATAAAAACCCATGCAACCGTCCCCTGGCACAGTTTGGCTGATCACATTGTCAGACGGCGTTTACTGCGTTAACAGTTGTATTTTTAGCTGTCGATCTGACACATGAGATGTATTTTGATGCAGGAACGAGATGAGTGTCTGTGTCACGGACTTGTCAAATTCAGCAGAAAGTGTCAACCTGACAGGAATGGAACATCCAAAAAGCTGTTATAAATATTTTCTCCTTCAGTGATTGTTTCTGAAAAGTTATTTCAAAGTCAGTTAAAACTCCACTTAAAGTCTAAGCATTTCATCAAAGGCGTTCCAAGTAGTTTTAAACTACAGAAGAAAAACGCTTTGATAATTTCAATGAAAAACAGTCTGAGCACTGATTTGCTGAACCACTGTGTGCAGATCTATCATTTCATGCTTCAAGTCTATCGACATATCTTTGTTTATGTTTTGTTTTATCAACACTGACAGAAAATTGCCGTTATTTTAAATAACAGATCAGTTTAATTAACATTTTTATGTTGGGGTCATTCCTTCATACATCCAATAATTGTATAAGATCTGCTGAAAATAGCAGCTTATGGCGTATAAGCCTTTTTTGTGACAGACACAGCTCAGTAAATGCTTCTGCTAAATGAAAAAAAAGAGAAACGTAAGCTGCTTTCAGACATGAAGAGAAGTCCGGACGTTTTCCTGAAATTTTCCTGAGGGGCTGCATGTGAGAACACAAAGGTCCTAGTTCCATTCAGCCCTCTAGTGAAATGTCCCAGTGAGCCCGTGTGAGAATTCAGCAGAAGAATTCACAGCGAATAAGTAGTCGTGTTGATGTTTCTAACATAAAAGTCTGGAAGAATCCAAATATCTCAAGATGTTTGTGTATAAAAGAGGCTTAATACACACAGAGTGGACAGACCTTTTGGCGATAAGTGCTGGAGCAGGTGTCGATTTGCTGTGAACAGAAACAAATTAAATTTCCGCAGAGGAATTGATTTGTCATGTCCTGCCGGAGGTCACTCCTCATCTGAATGTCACAGACATTTACTTGTTGTGTGGACGTGTCTGACCATCTCCTGCTGTGATCTTCTACTTGAGAAAAAAATCTCCTGGACTTCAAGTCTGGAAAAACAATCAGAGAGGAAAAAATATAAGTGAGTTGCTGTTAATACACAAGACGACATGCGAGAGCGTAAAAAAAAAAAAGGAATTAAGAAATGGCTCTATGTTACAAAATCTTTTTTTAGAATCAATTTCACAGATTTTTCCGCTGTAAAAAACGAGCTCTGCAGGTTTGCACAGCGACCTGGTCGCCGCTGAATTGGAGCTGTGGGTGTAGGTGACTCGCTGAAAATGGGTCTGACGCCTCTTATATCACAGATCGGTCCAATTAATAAGGTGAATGTTTCAATTTCCCCGAGGCGGTGCTGACGCCGCGGCGGGCCTGTTACATCCTGTGTGCGGACGCCACTGAGAGTCTGATGAGACCTGTTCAGAAGCGGCTCCGCTCAGGCTGCTGCATTAACCGTCAGCTGATTCCTCTCCACACGGCGCAGGGTTTTTCCTCACAGACGTCCACATATTCAGCTGCTGGTGTCGGCCCACTCAGCGTCACATAGAGTCTGTGTTTGGTCTGATTGTTATATAACCATCAGCATGCTTCTTATTCTGAAATCACAGGGGCACTCTCGACAGATTCCGCCGTGTGTGTGTCGTCGGCAGCTTTTATTAAAGTTTTGCAGCCGATCCCCGAGTGGCACCAAGGTGGAGAGTGATGAATGCCTACAGCTAGAATCCAATAAGATGGATTTGGTGGGAAACAGCAGCTCTTGCTCTCTCACTCACACACACTTTCTTCTTTCTCTCTCTCTCTCCGTCTGTTTCATAGTCTCTCTCTACCTCACTCTATCACACACACCATGGCGCTGGACCACCACCAGCAGGGTTCCAAATCAGCCGCGCGTTGGTGGCATATCGCTGCTCTGTAATCATCGGGGGAGGTCTTTAATGGAATGGCTCCTACCTGGGTGGCCCGTCTGAAGTGGAGTCACCGGAGTGGTCGGTGATGAACAGCGTCGGGCACATCAGCTGTCTGCGGTCGTGTCCGTTGTGCATAACAATGCTGAGAAGCCTGCATATAATTACATCCACACAAGATTTGTATTGATTTAACCCAGTGGTGCTCCTGAAGATAAACCATGCAGACGTAATGTGCATTTAAACATTTATATCAAACTTTATTGTGTTTCAATTTAAGCTGGAACAATAGTGAAAGCGTGGATGAATGAATGAAACCTTGGTTGCTCTTAAGGGAATTTGTTTTACACCGCAGACCTTTACAACATCCATATTAAATACTTATGACACCAGCAACAGATCTGCAAACTAAGAAAAATAATATCGTACTAATGCATCTATAAAACACAGAAGTAATAAAGAAAGTTCTGCTGCAGAGTGGAGTCACAGATTGTTAAGTACCTGGAGGCTGCAGGACACAAACGGTGCAATGCCTGTTTTTGTTTTCTTCACGGACATGATGCATCTCCGCCCTGCAGGTACAAACTTCATCTTCAGAAGACAGGAGTTCTGATAGATATGTTTTGATCGAAGGAGCAAGTTCATAAATAAATTGCTCTGCCGTCACTCTGTTACAGCAGGTACAGTCTGACGAGCCTGTTCGGTTTCAACACTTAAAAACAACCTCTGTAATATGTCGAGCTGGATCAAATACAGTCTGTTGGGTGATGCCACTCAGCTGGCAGATCTTGTGATGGACGATGGAGTAGGTCGGGGGCTGGTATCATCTGACACTTACCAGCTGGATGACAGTTGTTAATTAAACTTTGATGGTTTTTGTTTTCTCTCCGCTGCTCTCAGTACCTGTCAAAGATTTGTGACAGAAAGAGTCATGACTTTCCAAGGTCTTTTGTCAAAGGTTACAAACCAAAAGGCCTCTGAGTGAAAGTGGATTGACCTTCAACAGATCTGAGCAAACAAACACGTGATGTAGCGCAGAGCGACGGTGTAAACAGAGAAGAGCAGTGTAGCATTGATACGTCCGTGAACGAGAGTTGCTAAAGCCAAAATACGGAAGATACAGGTGCCGCCATTGTGTGTTGACGTCATTTGGAGCCAGAGTCTGTGCAGTATAGTTTTCGTGGCGTGGAGCGTCAGTATTGAGGTCTCACCGTTACAGGCTCTCGACCAATCGCGAGTCAGTCTCGGCCGTCAACCATGACATTTCCCAACCTTTTTAAAGCATCAAATAACTTGACCACACATTAATGTGATAAGAAGGCAGACACCAGGGGGCAAACTGAAATAATCTGGCTTAAAGTTTCGGGACCTGACAAGTCATCCAACTTTATTTGCATTATAGTTCAGAGTATCAGAAATGGCGGATTACCGATCTTGCATAGATCAAATATAAAAATAAACTTTGGCTGTTTTACATCATTGTATGTTGGAGAAGTTCCCATATGTTAATAAACACGTGAAACGTTTGACTTTGTCTGTTAGTTATTGGAGATAACAGAATTCAATACAGTTTTTATACACAGTTTTTAAAAAGACTTCAATTTATGATATTGGTACAGAAGCTCAGGTATTTTAGTGACACTAGTCAAACATATTCAGACTATACACAGCCCAGGGTGGAAGAGGGTGGCATTTCATCAGTGTTGTTGTGAAAACAGTACCGTCCGTGAATTCTAATGAGAATCATGGGGGTGGGGGGTGTTTTCCTTGTTGCTCTGCAAATCCAGATTCCTCGTGGGGATTCATGCCTCCTGGTTGCGTGTACACATCCTGAACTGCTCCACTCCCCGTTTTGCATTCCTCAGGGATACGGGCGATGGGTCTCAAAGTTTGTCGTAGCATTTGATGGAGCAGCTGCTCCTCTCTCCCAAAGGTAATGGGAGATTTTCTGCCATTTGTAGAGCGTCGAGCAATCCATCCAAACACCAGGTCCCAACTCAAGCTGTCGGCTCTCTTACCAAAGTTTTCTGTAATGTAAGAAACGATAGAAAGAAAAATTGCAGAGACAGAATGGATATTGCACAGTTAAGAGAGTTAAACCAGAGTTAAAGTCTATAATGGGTGCATGTAGTTCCACTGGGAGCAGAGCTTGTTGTGCAGTCTTTCTGCAGCAGGAAGGAACGACCTGCGATACCTCTCACTCAGACATTTTGGTGGATAAGTGTGTCGCTGACAGGAGAAACTTTTCCAGTATCTGCCAACGAAAGTTGAGGTTTTATTTTAATGATAACTTTTCTGCTTCAAAACATCTAACAACAACTCCCCAATGTCATATTTTTTGTTGAGGGAGAACTACCAAAGAAATGATCCATCATGAAGTCCAAACATCAGTGCACTATATACAGATAGATTTTTATAGACAAAATCCAAATCTATCCCAGTATGTGACATTTTCTTGCCATTTACTTATGATCTTTTACATTTTCCTGTCAGCACCCACTGCAATTTCCTCGGACGGAGAATGTACTCATATGGAAACATGGAATAAAAAGCAGACAAGTGGTCTGTGATATGTCCAAAGCTCTGAGCCACTGTTCAACCGTGTCACTGGTATTACAGACACAGCCCAGACCCACAGAGCTGTTTAAACTCCACCAGCAGTCTTGTCATCAGGCTGCCTGACACAGATCACTTTGACACAGCTCAGTATTGTGTCAGTGAAATGTTGTTTTTATTTTTAGGAGGAAAAGGCGGACAGACACAAACACAGGAAGGTGACAGGGAAGCGCTCTAATAACGGTGGTTATAGAGGTGGAAGTCCAGATGAAACGAGGCATGAGGAAAACACCCGGAGACCGAAGTGAACTGAGCCAAATTGAACAGATGTAATGCACAAAGGGGGGAGGGATGATTGAACACGGGTGAATCAGGTCGGGGCAGACCATTACAAAAGCTGTAAACAGGACAAATACAGGAAGTTAGTAGAAACAAAAGTAAAACAGGGAATAATATATACAAAAGTCCAAACTCCACAATTCCAACTAGGATGACCTTCATTGAAACCAAATGCTTAGATATAATGTGTAACACTTCTTCATTCAAAGGTCTAAAAACACCTCAACCTATGCTATGTATGTCGTTGATTTCTGTTCTTGCCCAGAGAAATCCATTTTGGTCGCCTATATTTATTATCTGTGGTTTTGTCCGTCCATCTGTGGTTTGTCCGTCTCTGTCCAGAGCAAACGTTGTATGACAAAAGACAAACACAATACTAGCCAGTTAGCTTGTTTGGTCACTTGTGATGGATCAGGATTCATCACAGTTAGCTGTGCAACATGAATAAATCTTTAACACACATATTTTCCCATAATCTCAAGTTGCGTCACGACTTCATCAGACTAGGTCTTTTTTTTTTTGTCTTCATTAAGAGGCTGCAGTTACATTATTGTACGTTTAAATGTACTTGATCTGGCTTTTCATTTGGATCTGCACCAAGTTCTTTTTTCATCATGACCCATGAATTATCCTCTGGGACATCGGTGAAAACATCCAAATATTTCGAAATTTAAATTAGAATAAAAAAAATCTGTATCTTTGAACCAGTCCACATCCAAACTTGATGAGCTCTTTCTTGTCCCACGTTCCAAATCTGTCCACCAGGTTTTTCTTGGGAGTCTGTTCAGTGGTGTTTGTGAAAACCTAACCTCCTTGGCTCCTCGAAATCCAAACAAAGAGATCCAATAGATCAGAAAGAGAGTCACTAGAGTCCTTAGCAGGACAGATGTTAAATACCACTGTTTACTGCTGAAGCTTGAGAATGGTGCTTTAACTAGGACGTTGTGGATTACTTAGGAGGAGCAACTTAGTTTCCGTTTTCCGTCTTTTTAATTTGATACATTTCCCGCCGGAATACTAATTCAAACATTTGCATCATTCCATCTTGAAATTCCTGCTCATGCGAGAGAAGGCTGGAATTTGCGTTGATCAGTCATGCACTCAGATCATGCCTTCTTCCATGTTCCCATGTGTGCCGCGTTGTCAATTAAACCTGAGCTATGCCGCGCTCTACTGGGCCGACTCTGTCTAATGGGGCCCGATGCAAAGTGACTATCCATAATAGAATTAATAAAGAGACGCACTCGTGAAAAGAGCTTCGTTATCATCGTCACCTCATTTGCTGCGACTTATTACTGGCTTTCGGGAACACATACAAAATTAGAAAGGAAAAGTGGACAAAAACTCGAGCCCGGCCGTAAAACGCACTTCATGCTGCATTAAACTCCAAACGAGTTGCAGTCCACCCTGTGTGCGTGTGATTCAAGTTGCTCGGGTCTGTTCCGGCAGTGAAGGGGAAGTGAGCTTCTTGTGGAGCTACAGTTCAGATCTATCAGCTCGGAGAGGAAGGGAGCCGACAGGGAGCGGAGAGCTTTCTTTCTACTCGCTGCCACCGAAATAGAACAGAGAGAACAGGAGCAATAGCTGCTGGGTGAAGAGAGCGCCAAACTCTCTCCAGCAAGTTGAGACGAGATGCAAAAATAGAATCAGAAAATATGAGACCTTTTCATTAAACTGATGAAAAATGGAAATAAATGAAAGTGCTTCTGACGTTGCAGTTGTTCTAAACACCCGGTGGCAGGGGAAGGGAAACTGTCCTCCCTTAATAAATGACAACTTTGGTCCACCCTGACAGCCACAGTAATTATGAGCGGAGCAAAGAAAGAAGTTAGGGGACATTGAACATTGAAGTGGTATTTAGGCATTAGCAGGTGGTCGTGGTGGATGGACGGGTCGACAGAAACAGGACGGTGAAGGTCTGGTTCACCTGCTGCTGTAGCTGGGCTATTTCCAACCCTGTTGACTACACTGTGACACCACATTCGTTTTTCTATGAAACATCATGATTTTAATACGTGTGCTGTTATACTAATGAGGATATGATGTTAATTTATGCATTTAGCAAGTCACAAATCTGTTGATACATATTCATTTTCCACCATGATTCCATTTTTAGATTAGATCTTGCTGTTCGACGTCCACTTGTAGTGACTACAGTGTGTTGTTGGAAGGTTAGAGGCACTCACAGCTCTTGGTCAAGGCGAAAAAGGAAAGATTGTGGTCGAGTTTGATACACATTTTTATACTGTATTTAAGCAAAAACACATCTGTGGATGCAATGACTGATCTATGGAGAGTTAGAGCATGACCCAAGGACGAAACCCGTTAAATTTTGGAGTGGTTCCGGCTAAACGGGTGATTCCAATTTTTTTTCCTCCACTTTCTAGATTGTGAGAGTGGGGAAAGTGTCCTAGCAGAGGTATATAGTGCTCCTCAAGTTGTTCATGTGGTTGGATGTATTGGGAAGGAGCAGATTGAATGATGCGTTAAAATTTTCAAAGGTAGAAACTGTGGTTGGAATAAATGGACCAACCGGGTCATTGTCATTGTGATAAACAGCAGCTGTCACTGGTTGACTGTTACCGACAGAAACTCAAATACCTTAAAAAACCTACATTAAAAACACTGCGTCCGGTGGTAGAAAGTTAGAAACTAAATGAAAATGTCTGAGAATCAGTTGAGCCAAGTTCAGGCCACAAGGGTTGTGAACACATCGAGCTCTGGCAGCAAATCACAGAGTTGCACAGCAAAAAAAGTTGATCCCGGCTCAACCTTTCCTGAAGCACAACCCAACGCCATCTGGCAAGACACTGCGTTGGCCAATACCTGCAAACACACATTCCCTTAGCATAACTTAGTGTTATGAGTGGTGCTTTTTAAGACCAAATACCACTGTGATCGTTTTTATTCAATCCTGTGTCAGGGTGTTTGGAATCATTGTGCAGCCTTTTGGCCTCTGAGAAGCTTTCAAATTCCCTAATCTCTCCAACTGGGACTTTTTATATTATTTCATGTCTCAGCGGTGCCTGAAGCTACGTACCCCACCAGCAGCTGCTCGCACTGTGTAACACGGGGCTGATTTCTGAATGAATCCCAGCTTAGTCTCAGTCAAAGTTACAAAATAGGTCTTGCAACACTGTTATTCCAAAGCCTTAAAAATCCATCCACGTGTCACCGAGGTTTGAGTTATTACTCTGTGCAATGGCAGTAACTTCAAGAAAAACAAGCTCTTGTAGTTTTATTATGGGACTGAACTCAAGAGAGAAGTGATTCAGGTCCCAGTTTCACCTGTGTACTTGCAACTGGAGAAACAAAGACAATTATGTTTCTGTGCTGCAGAGCAAAAACAATTGGCGAAAAAGATGTGATGTTGCCACGAACTCCAAACCCCCAAAGTGCAGCATCACATTCACCTGGACCTGGAAAGCTGAATGTGTTTCTCTGAATTTCTGAAGGTGCTTTAGTTGAAATAAGAATCTTAATTGCCCTGTTTGCTTACTGTCCCCAACCAATCTCCGTTCATCAGAGAATACATTTATTCATTTGCTTAATTTGTGGTAAGACAGTACATTGTAGTTTAAGTGAATCGATATTAATGCCCCTAAACATTTGTAGACATTATACGGTTAAGGAACATGGATCATTATAAAATGTTCTTCCAACATGGATGCTCTATATATGTACCTCCACCAAACAGGTTTGTTTTCACCTGTTTGTTTGTTTGTTAGTTAACAGGATAATGCAAAAACTACTGGACGAATGACAACAAAACTTTGTAAAATTCAATACAATGTGCAAGTTACGATTACAACCACAAGACTATGAGAAATGCTACAGCACATTTGACTTGAAACAGAGGAAACAGGAAGTGGCGCGCTCGGTCAATAAGCCAGTCAGGACAGAGTATCGAATTTATTTGTTAATCTTATTGTTTGTTTTGTCTGTTAGTTAGCAGGATTGTGAAGGAATTATTGGACAGATTATTACGAAATTTAGGGCAGGATGCAGTATTGGTCAGGAAAGGGTATTTTTCTTTATTTCTCAAAGAATAATTAATGGATCTTACTGAAACAAATCTGGCATGTTTAGGGGACTGATATTTATGAGAGTGCAAAAGCAATTTGGTGCGGATACAAATAAAGATCTGGACACAGTGGATTTAAATGGTTTCTTAAGGGGACTGTTGGGGGAGGTATGTGCTCTCTGCTGTTCTACTTTCATCTATGTTTTGAAACTACTGAACTGGTTTCCATTAAATGTTGTGGAGGGGTTGGTGCATGACCCGAGGTAAGATAAATGGACTTTCTTTAACATGGCGAGATAAGGTGTTAGCCTTGGCAGAGAGGTACGCTCCAAGAGCCCTGCTAGTTTCAGGGTAAAATATTTCACAGATAGGGTGACAAGTAGAGATTTTACTGACGTTATAAATGTCTGGAGCAGTGAGCAGGTTGTGTGTGTGTCAATATCAGCATGTAGGTGTGTGAAATTCTCGGTGTTTTATGCACTACGCTCCCACCCACCGTCCAGGGTGAGCCATCAGAGCAGCCTGTGGAATTGAATCTAGCCAAACCTCTGCACCAGATAGTAGGGGTCTGTTTCATTGACCCCCCCCCCCTCTCTCTCCCTGAGTCTGACTCCTGCTGATGGGATCATGGCTGTGGATCACTCCTGCTAATAACACTCCACCCCCCCTCCCCCTGTCTGAGGGGCACGCCTGCTTCACGCTCACAAACACAGCACTTAATTGCCATGTCGGCACAGGCGGATTCCAATCAACTGTGATGATACGGCGGCAAACTGTTGCTTTTTCATCCCCTTTCCCCATCTTTTGAATGATTTATGCTTTATTTTCATGCTGAAACCTTCAGTCAATTAACCATTAAAAACATTTTTTTAAAGCAAATTGCTAAGTACTATCTGGTTCTTTTCTTCTCAGATGTGAGGATTTTCTGTGATAATCATCAGTTGCATCTTGAAATTTGTTCAAGTGGAGAGTGAGAAGCCTGGTTGATGTGTGACTACCAGGCCGAGGATTCTTACATCTAATGATCTAATTAAGTTTATCCGAGCATTTTAAATACTCAATTTATTATCATCACTTATGTATAATGAGAGTTGTATATATATATAATTTTTCAGTCATGCACAGAGTATGAACGCACAGACACACACCAGCAGCTGCACCTTCATTAGATCAGTTTTTTTGGGTTTTATATGAGTGTTTGTGTAGTACACTGCAGACATATCATGTTTGGCTCATCATATCATGTGCAGCGTTTTGATCTGCGGCCTCTTTGAAGTCAGATGTAATAAATTTGCTCATCAATTACATCGCCGGGCTCAGCCTTCTGTGTGTGTTTTGTTTGGTGTCCGCTCCAGTTAATTAGAACAGAGCGTGTCATGTCATCCTTGAGATAGCGGCTAATAAATGCGAGCTGTCTGAGTCGCTGCCTCATAAGCCTGCTTTGCTCTCGCAGCAGAAAGGAGCAGCATGCGCGATAGAAAGGTAATTCAGTTTGTGTTGGAAATTATACACCGGGAGCTTCCTGTGGAAACCTGTGCATGGAGAGGACTCTTCACAGAGACATCTGAGGTGGGACAAATGACTCAATCCAGAGTTTTTTCTCAGACCTCACATAAACACATTCATGTTTACGTTGTGTCTACGTGTGAGTCCTGTCTCGGATTCTTCAGATAGTTGCTGACATTTAAACGCCTTGAAGTTTAAAGTGAAGAGATAGTCCTATGTTGCTATCTTTATATTATCAGCCCTTATCAGCGCTGCCGCCATCGCCCTGCTGTGTCTGTGACTCATCGCAGAGACGTAAAGCATTTAGCAGCCGGAGCACCACGCGGTGAAAGACATGAAAGCCTGCAGGCTCCTGGAGTAGAGGCAAGAGACCACCAGCGTCTTCTCAATTACCAGAATCAGCCTTGTTCTTATTTCTCATCATTCTCCAGTTTCAAACTTTCACACCAGTAACACCAACTGATTTATAGCTACATGATAAAGAGAGTGTATGAAAGCACACATATCCACACTTGATGTAAACCCTGTGCTGGACAGAAGCGACGAAACCCAGAAGACAAGAAATGTCCTCACATCAGCTGCAGCTCCCACAAACTTGGTGGGAGGTAAATGAAACGATTGTAGGAGCCTCAACTGGTGTGAGGACATTTCTTTGACATGATAACATTATACTTGCAAATGCAAAAATAAGGACAATTAAGGAGGAATAAAATGTTCTCTTAATAATGCCTCAATGCATATGCAAGAGACACACTGATTATACTCCCAGTGTGAATTCCAGTTACACATTACCAATAATAACATGGATATTGGTTCAATTCCTGGTTCCTCTTGAACCCACACATATATACACCCTATATGGGGGTGGTGATCGTCTGTGGCGAAACTTCTGTCCTGGAAAGCTTAACTTCTCCCTCTGATATTCGACAGCAGATCTTTAGTCCTGAACACTTAAAGCCTAGGTTACTTTTTCAGTCTACCCTATATCCATCTAATCAGTTGTTGTTTTTTTATTCAAGAACTGAAGCTCTGCAGAAAAAAGCAAAAGCAAAACACTTTGTGACCTTTGGCTCCACAATTAACGACCTCCACTCAGAGCGTCTGACGCACGTCTTTGTGGCTGCGTCATGGCTGAGATGTGTTGGACGGAGCTTTTGTTTGAGCGGTTAATCATGTCTCTGGGTTTTTGTTCTCTAATAGCAAGTTATCTGGGCCCTGCCCCCTTTGACCTCACACCTCTGACACACTGCTCTGCTCAAAGACAAGGACTCGTCCACCACCATGAAAACTCGTAGTCCAGCACAAATCGTACACGTATGTTCTGAAAGTAAATGTACTTAATACATTTACATAGATTCTGTTTAATTTATGTGGCAAACATGAAAGTAGCGATTAAGCAGATTTGTTTGTCAAGTGTCCAGTGATTTTCTACCTTTTTCCTTATAAAACAAAATAAAGAAGCACTTTTTGTGACCAGTCATCTCACATTTCATCTTGACATGTTTCAAATGGAAAACTTTTTGGAGGCTGGAAGATTTAAAACGTTATAGTTCAGAAGTAATGTTTTATAAAAAGTACATTTGTGTAGTAGACACGTTATGTCTTCTTTCCTGTTCCGTAAATCTCCTCCTGACCTTAGTTCCACCTTTTTTTGTATCACTGATAATCCTTGGGTTCCTGTTTCTGGTTTTTAAAATAGTAAATTTGGCTTTTTACTCATTTCATCAACAAACTCTGATGAGAGTTTGACAGAAATTATGATTTTAAAGGGCAGTTAATATAATATCTATTGAAATCTGACCATTAATCATGAGTTAATAAAAAGATCTTGATGATAAAAAGCAAATGTTCATCAACTGAAAATTAGAACATTTCTTTTAAATTGTGTTGCTTCCATTAGTAAAACGAATAAATGATACATAAGAGATTTTTGATTGCTTCCTGTTATTTCCAGTGATAAATGATCATGTCCATATTCCACACCAACTGCTGTGTACAACACACTGTCAGTATAACGGTATTTGATATTTTACCTTTGGCATTTCCACGGCGTTTTCAAACTACTGCTTTGAGAGACTAGTTTCTTGATAATGCACCTGAGCTCAGTCCGTGAAGTAACTTTCTAATGCCAAAGCGTTATTGGCCAAAATTGAACAGTCTCTTACTCCCCGAGCTTCGCTGAACGAATCTGGTGAGTTCAAATCAATACAGGCCTGGAGGGTGTGGGTGGGGGGGGCTCCTAGTTCACACAGAGAAACAGTATCAGGGAGCGGAGAGAGAACTGCAGACGATGATATCAAATTATGGTTGTGGTGTGTGTGTGTGTGTGAGTGAATGAAGGTGTGAGACTGTGGTTGACAGTGCAAAGTGAAATCATAATAGAGTTTCTGAGGAGCAGACAGAGTTATTACAGAGCAGGATGTGGAAAAGCTATCAAATGGCTGGCTGTTACAGGTGTGTGTGTCTCAGGATTGTCCACATGTATCTCACGGATCATACTGTACATGTAATTGTACACATGAGGGTGTGACAGGTCGGCGGTTCGATTCCCTTCTCCCCCTTTCTGCGTGCTGAAGTGTCCTTGGGCAAGACACTGAACCTGTCCCGGGAGTGTATGATTGATGTGTGATAGAGAAAGGAGCACTGTACGAATGTGCTGTATAAATACATAGACCATTTACACGACAGAATAGATGTGTGAGTTTAAGACAAGATCAGAAAGACAGATTCAGTATTGTGGCTCAATCAAAACATATTACACAATCTGATTTGCCGTTTAATCACCATAAATATCCGTCTCTCAGGCCACTGTCCTGGAATCATACTCCTCCTGATCGTTTCCTGTTTGTAACTGTTCCTAAAGTGGTATATTCTGTAGCTGAGATCCAGGCCAGCATGTGTTTAATCGTCTCCTCAGAGCGGCTCCACTGAAATTCTGGAAAAAACAAGGTGGTTCGAATCTTAAAAGTGAAAAACAATAGCAGAGCTGTAATCAGCTTTCTGAGACAGGACATCGCTGCTGTATTTCCCTTAAGTAAAAGCACAGAGAGTTTTATCTGAACAGACCGACTCTTATTCATGCACTTTGTTGGAATTGAACAAGTTTCCACGACTACACAGTTTTAACTTCTTGGGTAACCGAACTAGAACTCATTAGAACTTATATCTCCATCAAGGCCTTAAATATAATCAAGCTATACTAAATTTCACACACTCAGTTGTTCCCTGACACACACAGCTTCCTACCACTAAGTTTTATGGAAACAAAGCAGCAGGAGTAAAAATATAACCTCTTTGGCATATGTAAAGTTTGCTGTAGGGCTATTACATTTCAGATTTTGTATGAAGAAAAGATTAGGTTGATGTTCTCAGGCTCTTTCAGGATTTTGTATCAAATTTAAAAAACACGTCACTGTCACAGAAAAAAATCGCACACATTGTGAAATATCACTAATCTGAAAACTGTAAATTTGCTGCTACATCAAATCTTTTATTGATATGAAATGATTAATGGTTGATTGATACATTTTCCCACTTCAGTATAATGTGATGCTGCTGCTGGAGCTTCTCTATTACAGACCAGCAACCTCTGACCTCAGTTCTTGCTGCTGCAGTAGATAAATGCTATTTGCATTATTTGAGAGGAGTATTGCAATATCAGGATGTGAAATAGTAAGTGAAGCGCACTAGTTTTTAATTTAATGGAACAAATTGCCTTTTGGTGCTCACAGTTTATAAATGTGAGGATACAGATGAGTCACGAACGTTTTTTAAAAGCAACCAGTGAACCTAACAGGATTTTTGGAAAGAACAATACATTATATGTCATTCGTCTGAAGCTTCTATCCAAAGCGACTTACATGTAGTGCATTCAACATCTATGAAGGGCTATTTAAGGGTTCAGTATCTTGCCCAAGGACACTTCAGCATTCAGAAGGAGACTTAGGAGTGAACCACCAACCTTCTAGTTGTAGGACGACCACTCTACCCCTCACCCACAGCCGCCCCTATACATAATGTGTCGATAAAACATTCTCAACTAACATCTACTTACTCTGTGTTGTGGAGGTTTCAACCACGTCATAGAGTCTTTATCAGCAGTCATCACTGGGAGAACATTCAAACTCCACACAGAAAGACCCTGGCCACACTGGGATTCAAACCAAGAACCTTCTTGCTGTGAGTCAATAATGCTGACCACCCTATTAAAAACAAGTGTAAGAGTTATTGTGGGAGTGGTCAGTCAAAACATTTATATTTCTTGTAAAGGAGTAAAACTCTGAATGTTTGGGATCTTCAGCAGATATTATTTTGTCAGCTGCTGTTTACAAAGTCAAGCACGAAGTGAAGAGTTTTGTTGTTTTTCGAAATCTTGCCATTTCAACTTTTTTAATGGTGAAAAGACAAATATTCTGCTAGAAAGAAGACAATCTATGGACTCGAGAGGCGTACAGACAGTCAGGTATTACACACAGCCTGTATGCCCCCCCCTACATACACACACGCACTTAACGTGTACATTAACACATTCAGTGACGCCTAAAAATCTGAGACTAATTTCAAAAGTTGTGTCACACTATTGGACCCCACATCAGGCACAGAATGGCTGCACATATCCAGTGTCTTTTCTTTTTTTTGAGTCCCGGTCCTTATGTTTCTGTCTCATCACACCACATCTCAGTTGTCAGTCCCAGAGCCTCATGAGTGTATCAGGTGGCACCTTCCCTCCGGCTCCGTAATGCCTTGATTCCACCACAGCCTCTGATTTGATATCAGACGTAATCCAGACAGTGGCTCCCATCCTCGCCACTTCATCAGCCCTGTCAGTCACTGTTGCCCCCCACCACACACATACACACACACACACACACACACACACACACACACACACACACACACACAGTTTTATCCAGTCCGAGGTCAACCCTCCCTCATTCCTAGAGCAGATCCTTTCTCTGGTTGTTCACTGGCTTGTCAAGCATGAGCGAAGTGACTCAATAACAAAGGATGCGTGCCGTGACCCTGCCGTCACCCTTTCTTTCCAGGAAGAGAAAGAGAAAAACGTCTTCTATATCACCCTGAAACCATCGTCATCGCACATTCCTGCGTGTCCTTCCCCCAAGTATGTTGTCTTCATGTTCAGCCCGGTTCCCTCGAGACTCTCACGAGGCCCCCGTTGCCCCCAGCCCCCCCCCCCCCCCATAGCAATGCGGGCATTAAAGAGATTGGTGGGGTTGAGCTATTGAGTTGAATTAGACATGGTCAATGTAGCCTTTGCTGTACCAAAACCCCCTGAGGGAAAGAGTGGAGGGTTTGAATAGGATGGGAATATGGTGGCAATATGCAACTGTTGTGTGGTTGTCGGCGTTCATCACCGTGTGGTAGAGTCCCTTTGATTTGTTAGTTTGATTAAAAAGAGATTTATGAAAACACACACTTACTGTACAGGCTTTTTTTCTTCACCGCTTCTTCAAGTGAGCAGTAGCAACATTGAGATAAAAAAACTAAATTGAGTTCTGCTGCTTTTTCTCCTGTTATATACGCGCTTGATTTACATTCAGAATTGGAGGCAGTGATCGTGTGTTTAGTTCCTAGAGGAAACAGGTGTTATTTCCTTCTGTTGCAATTCATATCTTGTTTGTATGTGAGCAAGAGAATTCCTGTGAGCTTTTGGATGAGGAGATATTGGTATTCCTTTGCCATAAAAGCTACTGATGAGCAGTGGATCTCAGCAGGCTCTGATAGGAACACAGCTTTTTTTTATGCAATGAAAGCTCTGGAGGGGCTTAACTTGAAATCCTGCTAAAAGATGTTTAACAATGATATCTAATCATCCTCCGGGAGCCTCTCCTCACAAATGACCAATTACACTCCTTATCTATTTTCTGTGATGACAAATTTTTTTTCTAAAGGTAACAAACATTGATTTTGTTTTGCCATCCTTGGCCACACAGACTCTTTTTCTTGTGTTGCTGCAACATGGCATAAAATAGTCCTCTTGTACAGGTGGCAACTGCTTCCCAATGGACCAGAAGCAATTTAATCAGTTTCGTAATGGATTCGGATGAGACTGTGCCGGGGGAGTTAGCATTGACTTGTAATTAGAGGTTGAAATGAGGTAGAAAACGGCCACAAAAAGGTGGAGTGCTCTCTGGAAACTCTGGGTCCGTAACTGTCTCGAGAACGATGGAAGAAAGAAATGAGGGGGCAGAGTGGAAAGAGAATAAGGGCTGATAAGCAGAGGAGAGGGCAGTACATGAGATTGGTAGAGGTTTTTCATCTGTCACGAAAGGGTCTGACAATCGAAGGTATAGATATTAAAAAAGCTATCTGTCAGTTCCCTTGCCCGGCAGAAACATCTGGAGGCAAAGCACCTTAGTAATGACGAGCAAGTAGGTCAACTATCTGTGCAGTAGCCTCCATCCATTTACTGTTATAACCTTCCTCCAACACCTTTTGCTCACATTTGCCTACTTCAAGCTTTTCATTGTCCGAAGCACTCGACTCACAATGGGTTGCATCCAGCTCCCACGGCAATAAAAAGGTCCCCAACTGTCTTGAGAGCGATGGAAGAAAGAGGTGAGGGTGCAGAATGCAAAGTGATAAGTAAAGTACATAGGGAGTAATTAGTGGAGGAGAGGGTTGGGAATGAGATCGAAAAAAGGTTCAGGCTGTTGCATCCGGTGTGAGAAGGATAAACACAGTTCTTGTCTGATAACTAAAGATCTGCTTATTGAAAAGCTGCCATTGTGGTCCCAGAGTCTTTCCTTTAGTTAACAGGGAAAAGTAACATCTGGAGCAAAGGTACCTTTTGAAATGACATGGCAAGTCGGTTAACATGTTATTTCTGTATTTACACAGTACATGCATCTACCGTCATCACCCTCTCAACACATTTTGCTCACATTTGCCTACTTAAAGCTTTTCATTGTTCTGAACACTCCACTTCCTCACACTGTGCCGCATCCAGCTCCCGCCGGTCGACTGGAGAGGTCTGTGCCGAAACACACTCAACCTGGTTCCCGCTGCCTGACTACCAATTTGCTGCTCTGTTGCCATAGATACATGCTGGCATCGGCAGGGGCTTATGAGAGCCTGTGCTAAGGAAAGGTTGAGATTTACTGACTGCCATCTGGATAAAGAGAAGATTTTTTTTTCTTAAAGAGGAGAGCTTACCTTGTTTATTTAAGAACTTTCCCAATTTATCTCGAAGCCAAGGCATTGTCGTATTTTTACTTTAAGCCTCTAGGAGAAAAAAATGAGGTGTTGCACGGTGTTGGGTTGTTTACCAAGCGGCACCATGCTGAAGCATCCCGATGAGATATTGTTTGCCTCCTGTAAATTGTCAAACACAGGCATTTACTCAACTTGTATTTCACTGGAGTTTTTAGGTGAGGTATTTTCTGGGCGTTTTCACGTATGACAGTCAGGACCTTGGTCAGAACCAAGTTTTATGTCTTTGTTGTCTGTGATCCGGTTAATTTTTATTTCACATTGCAGTTTAGAGAGCAGACTTAACACTTTAGTGTGACATACGAATGTCGCCACAGCCTACATGGCCTACAAGTACCTTTTCTTGACTTTGATTGGTTTGTCGACTGGCGAGTGTCTTTTTGAATGAAGAAGTCTCTTCATTTGAATGGAGCAAAGGAATGACCCAGTTCACTTGGTTAGTTCTCTTGCAAGTGTATTATCATTACTGTAGCCCGCTATTACCAGCAAAATGAACCTCTTTGTCATTGACTGCAGGAAATCCTCTGAGCGCCTTCCACTTCTTCTCCTTCTTCTGTTGTTGTACGAACCATGGCGCATTGGATCATGACTGACACCAGCTCTTTTTACGTTTTGATTCAGACTAAACTGAAAAGTCAGACGGTCCAGACCCAATAAAGTAGGTGTGAAAGCCCCATCAGAACACACCCATCCGCCGCCAATACTAAATATGTCACCCGAGTTGCATGTTCCAATTAAATGTCCAGATAAAAGTAAAGATAGTAGCAAACTGGCTACCTGCATAGCAGGGGCGTTTCTAGGATTGAAAGAAAGGGGGGGCTTAGCCCTTAAGGAAGGTAAATGTTAGCGCGCGGATATCCATTGTTTCAGACAGTTCATAGATTGGTTCAATCATAAAGAGTGTGATTTTTCTCTGTATCTTTGCTTGCATTCATTCAGTATAAGATAACAGAAGTTGTCACCTCTGCTAAAGAATCTTCTTATATCCATCTGGTCAATGAATTGGATGATATACCGCTACAATAGCGTTATGAGGGACACTATGACATTTAGTTTTCACTAGCATTAACTGATTATAAACAACAACATTCTATAGGCACTGATATTATTGTTTTAAAATACTAGAGATCGATATTAATGCAAAGAATAGAGAGCTGTCGATAGTTATTTCTTACATTTCAAATTTGCTCGTTCAAACTCTTGCTCACTCGAGACATTTTCTAACAAAATAGCTAGCTAGCTAGCTTAGTGTTAACATGGCTCACTACAATATTCCCTTTCATTTGCCTCAGGTAAACCTAAATTTAAGCAGGTAACAATCATTAACAACTACAGATAGCCACATTCTGTAACCACCTGTACTTACAATTTCACTCTGTGCATCATTTACTATGAGCTAAACTCCTTGGCTGTAATCCTGCTGTCTTGATGAGAGACGTTACTTGGCAGAGTGAGAAAGCCAGCGCAGCAGCAATGCAGACTCCCCAAGGTCCTAGTGCCCTGTCTTGTATTGTTAAGTATGATGAGAGGCTATTGGATTGTAATTTGAAGTGGGAGAAAACATACAAAGCAGAAACACACTCACATATGTAGCATGGTAGAACTTGTTAGCTTGTCCATGTGTAAAACAATAGTTTAATTTTTTTTTTAAATTAAAAAAAAAAAAATTAAAAAAAATCCCAAAAATTATTTGGGGGGGCTGAAGAACATTTTAGGGGGGCTTCAGCCCCCCTAAAACAGGCCTAACGACGCCCCTGCTGCATAGAGAGCAGAGTTTCTACTGTTGATTCAGACTGTTAGAAGAGTAATGAGGGTTGTTCAAAGTCTGTGGCTCTTGTGTTTCGCAGCAAGCTGTGACCCCCTCACCACACATCCCTCTATGTCTGTAGGAGCCACCAGACTGCTTTTATTTTTTTTCTCACGATGAATAGTTTAAATAGTTGAGTCTAGTTTAAAGCTGCTGCTGGCTGCAGGGCTTTCCCTTGGAGTATTATGCATTGTGATGGTGTGGCTTTCTAAAGGATTGCAAATGTTCTTCCTCTTCAGTTTTAACAGCCTTAATGCAGTAAATCCCTCTTCTCATGGGTCATAAAGTTATTGACAAAGAAACGTGCCCGGACGTCTATTATTCGAATCTATACAGTACCCTGTAAGTCCTCTGCATGTAGCGCGGCTTTAATTGACTCATTGTATCCAGCAGGATGTCTGATGGGCGTGCAGCGGCTCAGTGAGTCTTTTTGAAGGCTTCACCTGTGTATACGCACGTGTGTGTGTGTGTGTGTGTGTGTAGATGTGTTGGTGTTTGTAGAGATGGCTTACTCCAAGGTATAGATCATCCTGGCTCCTTGTTGACAAACTGTTGCAAATCCCAAGCACAGCAGGAGAGAAAATTGGATGGACAGCATCTTTGGAGTGGCTGTGAAGAGTCATGGTTTAAAGACACACTCTCATACACAACACACACACACAAAGGCACACAAACACACTCCCTCTCAGGAATGGATGTTGGCACACAGCATGCGTCAGTTCTGCCCACGCGCTGTGACCCAGTATGGAGTGTGACCAGCTGTCCATGGCTGGATTTGCCAGGTTTCAAAGCTGTGTGTGCGTGCGTGCACACTTGTCTATGTGTATATATGTATAAGTAGGGGTGGGCTTGCATGTGAATGAGTAAAGTTGGTTTGTGTGTGTGGCGCATGAAGGTGAAAATAATTAAATTGGGTGTGTCTGTGGGTGTGTATACAAGTAATATCTCCATATCTCTCTCTCTCTCTCTCTCTCTGTGTTGCATGCATGTGAATATACCTAAGTTATGTGGGTGTGTGTGTTCCTGTACCTACATCTTTGTGAGGACCATGTCAAGCATAGACCCTACAGAGTGAGGACATTTTGACCAGTCCTCACTTTCCCTCAGTGTGTGTCCACACTCACCCACCACAGTCAGAACTTGCGGCAGAGTCCTGATCATCTGTCACGATCTCCTGCCCTTCCTGCTCTCACTCCAGCTTTTAGACTAATGAGAGAATTTGTAGAGTCAGCCGTTGACTTTCAGGTCTCAGATTTAATGTGAATTAAGTAGCTGCCAACACTGCTCCTGCAGATAATAGAAATAAAGGAATGGGGTTGTTCTACTGTAAAACGTGTGCAGTGTAAGCATAACGGCTCAGTTTGGTTTCAGCCAGGAACCTAAATTTGATCTCATCCTAAAATCTTATTGTCTTTCCTCGTGTTTCATGTCACTTTCTGCTGTCAGGTGTCTACTCAGAGTGAAAATGGCAGAAAGCAGAATGTAGAGTCTGATGAAGGTATTATATGACATACAATGAATACAGTGGCAGCTCATGTTTCCCACCAATCACAATGCGGTAAATTGGGAACATATGGTCCATCTTTCAGGTTTAATTAAAAGCCTTTGTACAGCACAGTAAACAACAGAAGATGCTCTGCTTCATTTGTTTGAGACAGGTGTCAGTGCTGTGTAATTAGGAATAAATATGACAGAGGGGCATTTTGGCATGTTACTCAAAACTAAGACAAGTGGAAAATAAAAAAAGGTAACTGAAGTTGGATTATCATAAAGACGAAAATTCTGTTTGGTTTTGATAAAATCCATTTGTAAAGATTGTAGGATGAACATCCATTAACATCAGCAAATTAGTTGTGCACATTCAATCTGTTTTTCTTATTTGCTTTAATGAAATGAAGACATTTAATGTAAAAATACCCTGGTTTTTTTAAAGGTATTTTTCTAATTTGAAAATGCTACAAAACAACTAACCCTACTTTTTTTTTGTCTTGCCTCTTTGAGTGGAGCCCCATGTTTGGAGTCTTGAGTTCCCCCCTTCACTCCCCCACAGAATGGATGAATGTGATTAGCACTAAAAAGTGTTTTGAGTGGTCGTTAATGCTAAAATAGCCCATATAAATAAAATTTCTATTTCCCAAATTCGAAAATACAGTGTGGAAGTCTAATGAGAATCTCTCTGTTGCCTACAGTGTAAACATGGATGTCAGGCAGTGCTCACACAGTCTACTGTCATCTGCATTGAAGTGTGGTTTCAGTTCTGATGGAAACCAGACGTCCATATGACGTCCATATATAAGTAATGTTGATCTTCAAAATGAACACTATCCCCTCTAGTCTCCCTGTATTATGTAGACAGGGACTTTTGCGTGTCATGTGATCTCAGTGTTTGCACTGTAAGGGGAACTTGTCATGGTTTTGTAACAGGTAACATAACCCAGAAGCAGATAAGAAGCCAATGGCAAGCAGAGTTAAAGGTAGTTTACTTGGTGGTTGGGCAGGATTACAAGAGTGCAAACAGACGACAACTCCTCGGTGACGGTAACTCAATTTCCAGAGATGTTCAAGTCACGGTGGAGAATCAGAGACAACCCATATTTTTCAAAGAACCTAATGAAGGAACAGCTCAGGGAGGTCAGATGGAAGTTCAGGTGATGTGCAGAAGCTCGATCACCGACACTGCATGTGATTGCTTCATCTCATGCAGTATTCTGTTTGCTTTGGCTGTTTCCCTCAGGCTTCAGATACAGTGTGCCTCTATGCAGGACAAACCGATACAATCATTAATTTATCCCAGCAGACACTGTCCTTTTGAATAATTTATTGTGAGTTTATATATTGAGAGGGTTGGATTTCTGTGTTTTTGTCTTTTTATTTTATGTAAATTGTTCTATCTACGGCTGAGGTATGTGTGGATACTGCAAAATGGATAATAACGATATCCTTGATTCTTGCAATTTAGTCTTTTAAATATTTGTCAAGCAGGAGGAGATGCAAAGAAAATGTATTGCTGGATGGAGGACAGGTGAAGCCTTTATAGCCACTGAGCCTAGAAAACAATGATGCGAAGCAAAGGTAGAGGAGGAAGCCGATATGGATGTCAGCTTGACGTGATCCATTTCTGAGAAGTCTCAACTTCTTGACACTCTACAATATTCATGCTTGCTCAGTTGGAGTGGCATCGAGCTCAATAGGCCTGCATGTGGCCAGAAGAGATTTGATTTTTCTTATTTTTGGGGGGACGTTTCAGTCTGGATGGCAAAGTAACAAGAGGGGGCACCTGTTGACGTACACTGGGTTGTCTGCAATCCACGAGGTTGTTATCCCCTGCTTCTCCAGTCCGTTTGTTGATGTGTCCTTGGGCAAGGCGCTGAATCCTAAATTCCCCCTGACACCTCTGCCAGTAGAGTGTGAATGATCTGTGATATAGAAATCAAGCTGCATATAGAAGCGCTGTATGAAGGTGTGTGTGTGAATGTGACGCTGGTCGATAAGAACAAGAAAAGCACTGAATAAATGCAGTCCAGTGATTATGGACGATTACTATGTGCACAATTTAATCTTTTGTAAATGGTAAATGGATTTGTATTTATATAGCGCTTTTCTAGTCTTGATGACCACTCAAAGCGCTTTACAGTACAGTTTCACATTCACCCAATCACACACACATTCACACAGTGCATCTACTTGCAGCACTTTGTTATTCTATGGGGGGCTATTCAGGGTTCAGCATCTTGCCCAAGGACACTTCGGCATGCAGATGGTTCAGACTGGGGATCGAACCGCCGACCTTCAGGTTGGAGGACGACCACTCTACCCCTCAGCCACAGCCGCCACATATAAATAGAGAAGAGTACAAGTTTTTATTCATCAATCTGAGGATAACGCCAGAGGTGAATGTGTGATAAGGACGTGACACCTGAAACTAACTGATGCATCACTAAAACCTGAATGTCTGGATTGCACATCATCTTCTGAGTGGTGTCTGTTGCAACACACCAACAGGAACAGAGCCGTCTACGCTCTCAGTCTCAGTTTATGTAACAGAGAGCTGGTGTCCGGTGCAGAGTTCATTAAAAACTTCCACCGGTTTCATCAACCCTGTGTTTGCTGCCAGTGGCTGCAGGAGCCTGTTGACTCTGCAGTATAATGACACACATAGGCTCTGTGTGCATTTGCCTAATTTGTTAGCGGCAGTAGTCGAAGGCGTAATTGATTGCAGAGGCAACGTGGTTGATTTGCAACTCAACCGAGCTAATAATTTGTTATTGATAGGAGCATTAGCTAGGAAAACACCACACAGAGATGTAACCCAGCCAAAGTTGTGCAGGAAGTTGATGCACTCAGTTTTTAATCTACTTTAATAACATTACACCTCGCTAAGCTAACGTCGTAAGGAGCGCAGGGCGGGAGATGATGAACTGCCAGTTTCAGCTCTGCACTGTGGACTCGTATGTTATGACTGGAGGGGATTACATTTACTGAGGAAAGCATGAGGGTGTATTTGTGTGTCTCCTTCTGCTGGCTGGAACTACTTACGTAATACATGGATATTGCAACCAGACAGGATATTATTCATGTGTTAATATGAATCACATGTGGGGTAAAAACAGTATTTTCAGGAATAGGGGAGTTGGAGTAAATACTGTCTAACACTTCTCCAGCACGTCTCTCAGTGCCACACATTTTTAAGTTAACTAACTCCTGCTCCACTGACTTGTAGAAATGTCTGCCTCATTGAACAGTTGCCTATTGCTTCCAATTCTCCAATTTAATCAGCCATTAAATGAACCTCCAAAGTTTAACAGCACATTTCAAATGATCTTCTTAAGGTTAGAGGTTAGGCACTTCTTTCAGTTGGCTCATCGCTGAGGTAAAAGAGTTTTTGTGCAGTTTTTCTGTATCTCTTTTAGATCTCATCTTTCCAGCCACCCACTAGTTACCTAACATCCTTGCTTTCATCCCACGTTTATGTCCATTTTAACCAAAATTTTATATCTCTGCATTATTCTTCTCTCTCTGTTCCTCTGGATTCGGAGATGGGCGCCCTCAGGAATTGAAAGCTTCGAGAGAAGAAATGATTTTGACGAGAATAGTGAGCTTCTTTTCCTCTAAGCCTGATGTATTAAATGTATTCAGGTGCTGACGTCGTCTCTTCTCTCTTCCAGCCGTATCCCAGAGGCCCACCTTGGCAGTTAGAGGAGAGGTCATCACCATGACAGCGTCCTCGCAGGACTCCACGCCCTCGTCTATGGCTGGCCTCCTCCTCCTCCTCCTCCTCTTCCCGACTGTTTTCACTCAAGACTCAGTCCCGACAACCCCGTCATTGTTTGACCCGCTCACCCAACCCGAGTGCACAAAGAAAGAACATCCAAAGGTTTCCATCCAAGGTCAGACATCATCTTTAACCACTTGTTAAACATCTGATAAACCTGTTAACAATGTTTACTTGAACACAAGGAAACTGAAAGTGCGTTATGTACATAGTAGCCTGATAATAATCAGATATCTCTTTCTATACTTTTGACCCATGGATGTCTTGTTTTGAGATTAACCCTCAATTGGACTGAGATGAAGGAACTTCATATTCTTCACTTGTTGATAATTCATTCTTTTGAAGTTTTAATGCCAGTTTCAGTTCTAGTCTAACTTTTGATTGAATTATTCGAATAATGGGACCCTCTTCACTATGTTGACTTTCATCCGGTCATTACCAAAGCTGCACATTCATGCATTCTTGCAAAAACCCAGTGAAATATCTGGCAAAGGCCTCAATTATTCTCCGTTGTGGACACACTTGGACATCTGTTGTAGTTGTTCTTATTCAACTACTTTCAAGTCCGTTTGGAGTCCACTTAGAGGATGCATGCACAGATGGTGCTCTTGTAGTGTAGTGGCCACACACACAACTAGAAAGGCACTCAGTAGAGCGCAAACGTCTGCCAAGATCCAGTAGTACCCTTGGATTCAATCAAGCTGCACTCACTCATTGACTAAGGATTCTTTTTTTCATCTACATCCATCAATAATTTCCTGGTAAATCTTGCAATGTTAAAGAAAGTGGTTTAAAATAATTGCTGGATCTGAACTAAATTTAATGGGTTATTTTTTCACACTGAGTATCAAATGGTTTTGAAAAGAAAAAACCTCTTTGGTTGAGGTAATTATTTGGAGGGTGCACGGATATCTTAGCCTTGTGCACACTGAGGTACAAACATATATATATATTTATATATATATGTCATGCTGACCTTTGTGTACTTGCAGAATATGACAATGTGTCCAGGTTTCTATAATGCCTATACCCAGTTAAAGAAACATCTATCAACTCTGCAAATCGCAAATGCACTGACTGGCACCATAATGATAATTCTGTGGATCTTTTTTTAAAAGCACGACTATTTTCTACCCTGCTCTTGACGACATTTCTATAAAGAGTCATAGTTATATAGTGAGTGTTATAATAAGTGATAGGAATAATGGTCAAAACCTCAAAAATAAGGCCTGGGTTATAACATGAATAGTGTTTTCATGGTGAGCTGCCCATCTGACTTTACCTCAAGGAAAAACTACAACTGATTTTAATATCATGTGTATCAACAGTTGTTACTCTGAATAAAAGCCAAAGTCACAAGCTTTCTAAACATACACAAGCCACTTTTCACAGCCACCACAGAAAAAGTATGTTCGTAAACACGCATTTTCCTGCTGCCACTTGCAACATTACATCACAGTTTGGCTTTCAGCCGGAAAAAAAGAACAACAAAAAAGCAAGAGGGGACAAGATAGGAATGATTGTGTAGAATAATGGTGCTCGCTATCTGGCCCGTTCATCTGTACAGTGGTCCGAGAAACAAGGTCTTCCTCCCTGTGTGAAATGGAACAGAACAGTTTGGGGCACAGAATCACAGATAGATGTGGCACAAGGAAAGGTAAACACGTTCCAAATTGCTGTGTTTATTTGTGAATAGGACTGTTTGTGTTCCCCCTGCCGAGCGGTGACAAAGATTGAAGAAGCAGAAAAAAAAAAAAGTTGCTGGTGAGCATCGAGGACGGAAACACACAAGAGGAAGAGGTGGCTAGAGGGTTTTGTTGTGATTAGAAAAAAACTTCATCCCTCTCCAAATCGTATTTCAGACATTTTCTCAAGAGTTCCTTTTTTTGGGGGGGGAGTACAGGATTGTTTCCTTCCACGTCTCCTTCAGTACATCGGGGCAATCTCGTTCAAGTTTGCTGGTCAGATCTCTGACTAATGGAATTGAAGATAGACATGAAGACTTCAGTGCCATTTGGTGCCATTTGCTCGACCTCCGGTGTAATAACAGTTATGAGGTTGAAAAGTGACGCCTTTTTTCTATTGAAGTTTCAGAACGGCCATTTTCCTTTCACCTATTCGCTGCTGAGTCTTTGCCTCGGTCCCGCTTCACCCTCCAGGCCTCCAGATGTCCAGATTAGCCCGAGCTCACCGGTTCTTCGATTCAAAGGCGTGCCACTTGAGAATAGCTCTCATGGCAGGGAGCTGCGAGGCAGCTGGCCTGTCAAAGCGGGCAGAGCAGGGCATTATGGGAAGGCAGCCGAATAGAAAAGGCCTGCACAATGAAAGTGTCAGCGAGAACCTGAGATTAGCCCCTGTGATTGATGAGCGTTTTATAGGAGCTTGTTGAAGCGCTACCTCAGTCACCTGGAGGAGATCCGGAGAGCTGGCTTACTTTGGGTTTGAAGGAGCTTTAACTCATCGATACGCGCTTTACATGTTTCTGCCTTAAATGACAAGTAATTGTTTGTGTTGTTATGTCTGACTGCCTAAGTTGGGTTTTTCTGCAGCACTTAGAGTCCGTTGTGATGCAGTGAGATTTAATCCTTGTAGCGTGTGTGTCAGGGTGAAGGGATCAGCCGTCCTCCGGTCTCTGAGCTGGTTTGTCCAGTGGAGCGTGCTACCTGCATTAAGCCCAGTCCTGTTCTCTCAGAGTCTTAAGGAAAAACAACCTGAAATTGTCAAATGTTAGGACAAATTGACTGATCCATCTGTTTGCCCTGAATCTTTTACTTTGATAAAACTTACACAGTTTTTCCCACCTGGTTCTATCAGATTTAATTGGCTGCCAGTCTGTCTTTAAATATTTAATTCTTAAGGGCCACCCAAGTGGAGTTTATGTCTGTGATGCTGTGAACATGCTGCAGCAGCTCTCATGCGTCAAATACATTGCATTCATGGAATTTAAGTCGATGTGGATACGCAACACGCACTTAAATTCCAGGAAGATGAAAGACTCATCCATCCATGCCATTATCTATACAGCTTATCTCTTGAGGGTCGAGAGGAGGGCTGTAGCCAATCCCAGCCGACATTGTGCGAGAGGTGGGATACGCACGCTGGTCGGCTCGCCAGTCTATCACAGAGACGAACAACCATTCACACTCACATTCACACCTCCAGTAATCCTAAATTGCAGGTCATTGGACTGTGGGAGGAAGCTGAAATACCAAGAAATACCTTGAGACACAGAGAGAACATGGAAAACTCCACGGTTTGGCCTCCAGGTTCAAACCCACAACTGTCTTAGAACATTGCTAACCTCTGCGCCACCGTGCTGTCCCAAGATAAAAGATTATTCCACAGATTGCTGTTGTTTATACCCTTAGTTGGCATAAGTACAGTCTTTACAACCGTTGTGAAATAAAGCCATGTTTTATTTGTGCGTTGCTTCCTCTGTGGCAGGACTCTTATTGCACACATTCTTGTAAATAAGCAACTTTTAGAAAAACATGTCAGCATCAGTTAAAGCAATGGATTATTGAAAAGCTCAGAACCATACCATTCCTGTGATTTTGACATTTGGAACCAAATTTTGATTCCCATCGCAAATATCAAAGTTGTTATGAATACCTTTTTATCAAGACATTCTCCAGATTCAGAGAAACACTATCATTTATTGGAGGTTGAATTTTGTCCACATGGCAAAAGTACAGTTAGTCCAATATTCATCCTTGTGTCCCAACCTACTCAGGGAAATAATAATAATACAATTTATAATATAAGTCAATGTAATCATTTATTTTATTTAAACAAGGTTAAAAAGTGCTTTTACAGAATCCATGCCATAGATTATTGAATCAAAATAAAAGTCAAATAAAGAAATTCAATTCAAATATCTGCCTCGTTAGCTGGCAGATGCTTCCCTATTGTCACAAGCTAGTTGCTAACTGTGTCTGCTTGGTGCTGTGCAGCTAGTGAGCACTGCCCTGCTGTAAATTACCAATTGCAAATTATTGATTTGGAAAATCCCTCTGCAGTCACACGAGTTTTCACCCACAAGCAGCTTGTAAGCATCAGAGAAACAGCACCTGAAGTTTGTGATGAATTGAAAACACAAGTTGGCATCACCGCAGGAACTCGCACATGATCTAGACACACATCTAGCACGCTGAGAATCAACTCTCTCCATCAGCCTCCACATCACTGTGTTTTTACAGTCTGCTTAAACGCACCATAAACACCGTGGACTGTGAGCTGGAAGGTCTGCTGTGCCAGAGGACGTGCCGCTGTTACACACTGTGTCAAACACACCACAGATCAGGAAAGGAATCACGCAACCTCCACCCACAGGCGAACACTGTACAACCCGCCGGCTCCTGATTTATATGGATGATATTGCCTCGCTGCATAAGACTCCGGGTCTGATAAGAGCGCGGCATGAGGGCAGCAACTGGAACGCCCTGGAAATCTAGATATGAACTCTGTTTTGCGATTTACAGAATCAGCTGTGAATTTCTCTGTGCCCTTCTCTGAGGCCCAGATAACTGGTTTTGGAGGGTGTGTGAAGGGTCAGTCTGGTTAGTTAGAGAAAGAGATGAACTCTGCACCTTTTTTACACCCGGCGCAGCAATATCCATCAAGGCAGGGAAGAGGAGGAGCTGTGTGACGGCTCCACAGTACAGATCATCTGTTCTGCTCAAATCAATGCAATGTTCCAACTCCGAAGAGGGACATTGCCTTCCTTGCAAATCTCTTGTCTTTTCCATTTGGTTTGCCCTCTCTTCTGCCAAGCCTGTCCACATTCCTCCCTCCACCCATTTCATCTTCCTTCCTCTCTCATTCATTCTCCTCCCCGTGCTCCTCCTCTCAGATCCTCCTTTTCACTTTTCTCCTTCACTTTCTCCTCATCTGTCCCTCCATCATTTGCTCGACAAATGGGGGGAGAAATGTATTGTGCGCTTAGTACGAGTCCCTCAATCTCTTTCATCGTCTGGGTAATGGCGCTTTCATTTTGCTGCTGTCTCGCTGCCCGACGGGCTCTTGAACATCACACGAGCGATGTTACCTTCAAGACATGACTTTCACTTAAAAGAGAAAACGTTTTCCCACACGAAGTTCTGCTCCTCTTCCTCTTCTTTGGTTTAGATTCTCCTCTCACTTTGCCACCTGACTCTGTTTTCCATCTCACTCACGATTACAGCGCTGGACCTAATTGAAGCTGTGTTATCAGAGCTGCGCTGTGTTTGCAGCCATCACTCAGGCAGCTTCAGCATGCTGCTGGGGCCAGTCGCTCAGCCACTGATGGCCTGTCAGGATAACTGGCCCGCGAGATAGCGGAGGATCAAAGAATAGAAAGCATTTAAAGGCTTTATGGCCCCGTTCACTGACAAGTGCAGAGGCCGTGGGAAATTGTTGTTTTTCGGTGTTTTTGCCGTCTCCTGTCCCCCTGGCTGGTAAAACCTCTAAAAATTGCCTCGTTGTGTTAGTGCATCTGTACTTTGGTGTTTTGATGACTTTACAAAAGACATCAAGGCTGTACATCCACTACTTCACACCTGGTATCATGTCTAGCTTCCCAAACAGTTCAAGTCTGAATTGAATTCCTTCTTGTTAACCTTCGGTACAACTACTTATAAACATATTTTCTCTTTGCATCAGTACGACCGACTCGTCAAGTGAAAAATCAATCTGCACGAACTTCATATGAGAAGTCACTTCTTCTAAACGTAGATCTTGAAATCCATTAAATTCTCAGTTTCTTTGAACGCTGCTTTTCATAAATACCTTCTCATATCTAGTTGATGGCTCTTCTGAGCAGCGAAATTAAAACCATTCAAGAGCTGTTTTTAGTTCCGAGGGTAAAATTAGTTCTAAGTATCCCATAGCAATATAAAAATAGTTCATTATCTATTTAATTATTGCTTATGCATTGTGTTTTAATGTTCTACCTCTTTGTGGTGTATTATTTAAAAAAAAGTAATTCTCTGCTCATGAACAAGAGTTTAAAATCACAATCTCAATCTAAACTAAGTACTAATTTGACCTTTATCATGATTTTATAGCTCAAATACATTTATGGTTACATCCCCCTTCCCCAACCTGACGGACTTCATGGATATTTTTAGTTGAATTCATCCTCTGGGTTAAGAATCATGATATCATGTCCCTCGTCCTCATGATGGTCAGTAACTGAAACATTGGTGTGAGTTCCCCTGCAAAATAACAATTTAAAAAAATGCAGCTTGTTATGGAGATGACACGACTCCTCATCACTGATTTCAATATTTCCCCAACACACTCCAACAGATTCTTTGTGTTGGAACACCACCATGCAGCACTTTCACAGATACCACAGCAGAATGTTTCCCTCTGATTCTGCCCCTGCCTTTGACAACAGTGCTTACATTTCTGTCAGTTTCATAAGGCCACTCTTGACAAATTGTCAGTAGTTTTGGATGTTGCCTCGCCACTGGTTTTGTGAGAGGCGGGCGGACGTCTCCACCAGTTTGCTGACTGAGAGGCTATTAGCCTCCTGGCCCCGGCACCGTACCGCCCGTGGCTGCTCATTCCTCTGGCCCCCCCCGGCCCTCTACACAAAACCGCCCGTCGCCCGCGGACCCCGGCATCTGAATTCACTTGTGTGAGAGGAGGAGGAGGAGGACGGAGCGGTGGAGGACAAGGAGAGAGAGGGATACAGAGGGAAAGTTGTGCTCCACTGAGGCACGGCAGCCTCTCTCAAACCATCGCCCTCCGAAAGTGTAAATTTAAATTTAGAATAGTAGAGATACCGCGGAACAGGACAGGCGAGACAGGGTGGGTGGGAGTTAGGGCGAAGAGCGATATGAGGAAGAGCGAACAAAACGCATTTCAAGGGATTTTGACCAGATAAGGACGAGTTGTGAAGTCGCAGGGGGAAGTTCTCCTCCTTCAATACTGAGCAGCGCTGCAAAATGTGGTGTTCATGATGCTCCTCCAGCTTATGCAAAATATCTGCTCACAGTTAATGGATATTTTATGTAACTGTGAACCTTGGAGGAAGGATTCAATCCCGTCCTATCATTTGGCCAAAGTTGTCATTTTCAAATTTTTCTCAGCATGTTGCATTGGCTTAAATTTATTCTGAATGCAATTATTCACATGCCAACTGTAGTGGTGATCCTTCATTCACAGAATTGTTTGCCAGATAGCATCAAGTCTCTTTATGTTCTGTTAACAATATTGGATCGACGATGTTGCCCCGAAGATAACAATTTTTAATATGGCAGTCTTATTCCTATTAGCAATACATTTTGTCGCTGTCTATCCCCCTGCAGGCGGATGATGACAGACAGACACATTTAATACAATATGTCTCATTCATAGCTCATTAAACAAGTGCAGCGCTCGAGGGGGAGAAATCAACTCCGATGCCTGATCATACTGCTAATGATAAAAAAAAAAAAATGATATAGCGCCGGATGTCGTTATAGGTGAACATTCGCCGTGAGACTGAGAATGAAAATGCTTTGTGAAGAAAAAGGCAAGTTTACTGAAATAATAAAAGGTCATCTACGCTCCATCGTCCGCCGGGGGTTTGTCGGGCACTTAAAGGATTTTGCCCAGTCGACAGCCACATTTGTTCTTCCAGGACTTTTAAATGGATCTCAAAGCCATAACCTTTAATCACCCAGTCATACTCATTTTAGTCCCACTCACCAGTCCTCTCGTTTTCTATAACTACATCCCCCTCATTCAATTTATTTCTGTCCCTACTTGACTTTTCTGCTCTGAAAGCTTTTCTTATTATTTTTTTTGCATCGTGCAAACATGAATCTCCCTGTTGGAGGACTGAAATAAGTGGGAGCCTGGGCCTCTGCCTGACTCCTTTCCCTATTTTTTAAACATGCAGTCAAACCTTGTCTAAAAAAGACAGTTATTACCCACACTGTGCTAATAGTGCCCTCAAAAGACCATTTGTGCCCTGAGAGCCAAAAATGTTTGCTATAATTAGAGATATAGTCATTAACGTGTGCTTTTCTCTCTGTTTTGTCACACAGTGTTTGGTGTGACTGTTAAATAACACTTTTGTTCTGATTTTGGTGTAGATTAAAACTGCAGGAATAAACTGGTCTGTGAGATTGTTTTGAAATAGTATATACTTTATATAGTATACATATATTATATCTACTTATATGTTTACACCAGGGATCAGCGAGAAAGGGTATATCAATCCCTTCTATGTCATGTACATATGGCAGAATTGACAATAAAGTTATTTCAGCCTTTGACACAGTTCAAGCTGCATGTCACTTTTCCCAAAGACATTGCCTCTAAACAAAAACCTCTTTTAAAGCTGCTTTCATTCTGGGGCTGTACGTGACATTAGTGATTCTCATTAATTCTTCACCCCAGCCCTTTTGTAAAATGAGAATACAGTCAGTAAACCTCTTGGAACTTCGCAGTGAGCACTGACAACGTCTCCTTCACACGAATGATGCAGAACTGGGAAAATACAAATATCTCCAGATGAAAACGTGGAGCCATACATGAAGAAAGCTCCAATGCAGATGAAATGACGCTGGTGTTGATGTGCTTTAAATAGGGCCATTCACTGGATTTATTTCTCATGAACAGTCTCTTGCTGCGTTCTTCTTGTGGCAAACTCCACATCTGAAAACAGCTTGAATGTTACTGATCCACACACTCACTCCTGTATGTTCACGGTTTTGAGGCTTTTGGTCAAACAAAACTTAAAACAACAAATTTTAATTCCATTCATGTGTGTGTGGCATAAACTGGCTCAACCAGAGGAGAAAGTTTGGGCCCAGAAAACACAGATACAGGAAGCTTTGAAAACTTTTATGACACATGTGTCAAGGGGGCAGCTTTTACTGGAATAAATGTTGCACCACAGTGGGACACACTCGTATTCTGGACTGAAAGAAACAGACAGACCACAATCACCTCATCCATCACCACCTTCACATCCTAATTCCTTCAGAGGCTCAACAGAGACTGAGCCGGAGCTCCTGCTGGGAAACAAGACGAGAGAGTTTATGGCCATGCATCTTGTCTGTGAGACAGAGGTCTGTGCAAAGTGCTGAGATGCTGCTGCTTAACAGGTTTAATGTTTAACACTGTTTACCTCATGCTTAGCGTGTTAACATGCTGATTGTTCCACGCACTGGATACAACGTAGAGCTGAGGCTGCTAGAATAACCACGAACCTCAAGATAGAGCTACAGAATGTCAGAAGAGGTGCAGAGTTGTTAGGATTCAGGAATGCAACTGCTCGTGATTAGTTGTTCAAATATTTCCCATTCCCCGACATCGCACTGCCCAGAGCACGTCTCTCCTCTGCCACCTGGATGCCCCTGACAGGTTGGCGTTGCCCAATTTTACTTTTCACCTTTCACCGTGATCAGATAATGTTGAGATTAGATCTCGTTTCTTTCTCCAGGCTGCCACTTGAGGGAATCTCACATTCCATCAAGTTTTTTAAGCCATAGATGAATAATCTGTGCCTGCACTGTTTGGTTTTCTGTGGGCGTGTTTCTGCAGCAACAGGGTTTTAATTTGAAGCTGCAATTTGTTGTCATTTCATTCCCTCAGCTCCATAATGCATTTGCATTTTCCAGCTTCGACTGCTCTTCGCCTGAGTCCGACTCTCAGCGGCTCCGATCAGTCACGGTGCCACTTCACTCTGTCCACATGCTGCCTGAGTGGAGGAAAGGAGCTAAGGGTTTAAAAACTGATAGATGGAAGAAGATAGGAAAGTTATGATTTATATCTGTGTGAGACAAATGCCTCCGCCGTCCTCCTCATCCCTCTCCTCATCCCCGTGGCAGCTACAGACTGATGCATTAATCCGTCTCCCCGCCGTTTGCAGAGGGGGGGGGGGAAGCGGGACGCAATAATCGTTCATCAAGTCCAGCTTGGGGCCCACGAGTCGACCTTGAGAGAGGGGGCTTTCATATTCATCCTGGCTTTATTGGGCCTTTTTGCTCACCCCACCACCCATCCAGACAGTTATAAGGGCGAGGAGTGAGCAACACATATAAAACCACTTGTAGACAGAAGGATAAATGTCAGTCAGTGAAAGACCCCTCGCTGTCAGAGAGGCCTCTTACAGAGAGTAAACAAGCTCCGGGTTCATGAGTCCTCCTGCATGAATCAAACTCTGACTTTTCTTTTTTTTTAACAAGCTTTGAAGAGACGTCCCTGTTGTGTGAAATGTGTTTATCCTTCTAAGTTCAAATTTCAAGTGATTTACGCTCTGCATGAAGCTCTCCGAGCCGCACTAACAGCTCTTGTTTTTACTGTTGGGTCCATAACGTTTCTCCGGGAATAATGTTCTCGTTATCTGTTTCGCCACCGCACATTCTAAGTTAATGAATCATGTCATATGCTGCGTTTTCATGGTCTCATTTTTATGTGGACAATAAGTCACCTCTTAACAGTCTGGCACATCACTTAAATGACGTCATTTTTATTTTTTTTCTGGATGTTGTCCAGGTCATATTGTGTGTTACGAAGGGGGCGGGTCTTCAGTTTGGGTTTGATGGCTGCTGTATAGAGGCAGACTGCACTGAGACCCGCATCAGGTTTCTTCATGATTACTACTCTATTGGTTTTTTAAACAATACTATAATGCTATAATGGGCAACTGTAGAAACAACAGAGAGGAACTAAAGCCATGCTGTGAAATTAAAACACACCAAACTCTTACTTGATGGACTAAGACTACAGGTAAAATGCATAGAACAGGGCTGTTTCCTGAATGTCAGAGGTTTCAAAGGCTTTTAATGTGAAGTAGGTGGTTTCCTTGAACTTTTCATTTCTCAGAGTCTTGTCTATTGGCCACAACGTTTTCTGCTGTTGATAAACTCTACACGTTTCTCCACTTTCCCAAAAGATGAGCTTCAGGCTTCATCTGAACTCGCACACAAACACACATACAGTGTATATAGTAATATTGATATTAACATATTGTTTATGACTCTGTTAAAAGTAATACGTCGAGCTTCAGTGTTTTTTTCAGCTGTAAATTAAATCATATATCTGTTGTTTGAGGAAATACATGAATGCTGGTTTTAAAATCACGTTTATTAAGAAATTTATAAAAAAAAAGAAACTACATTTATTGGTTGAATGTGGCTCATATCGCCACCTAGTGTTTCAAACCGTCTTCGACCTTTCTGGACCAATGCTTACGCAGAGTCAACTGTCTTTACTTCATGACATGTGTATATCTTAGAAAAGGTGGGCGGCCCTCACCCCCAGTGAGAGGGGATCTGGCAAGCTGTGCTCATTTTCAAATGTTTCAAATGTTCAACCTAAACCACCACATTGGTAATATTTGCACCTTCAAGTGTTGGTTTTGTATTTTTTGTATAAAAATGATCATCTCTGGAAAGCTAATGAGGTGTTGCTGTGCATCTTAATGTGGTCGGTGCTCAAAGTGAACTTTAATGATCTCATTTGTGATTCCATGTTCTGTTCTCCCATATACATGGACACTGTACACACACACACACACACACACACACTAACACACACACACTAACACACACACGCTCTGCTCACACCGCTGCCTGTGAGCGTGTTGTATTCCTTAAGTCAACTCCTGTGCTCTATTTACATAATATTGTGTGGCTGAGGTTGGTCTGCACTCGCTGCCACTCCCCTCTGCCCGCCCAGCTCTGGCCTCTGCAGCCATTAATCAGAGGGTGATGTACACCAGCTCTGTACAGTTTCTACACCCCCCCCCCCCCTCAAATATGAACATTTTAAATGACCTATTTGTGCATATATGCAATGTAAATATTTATAGAGACAATATAAGAGATTGCCTCTCGTAGAATATGTTTAGTATCAGAATAGCACGATAGCATCTAGTAATTTATTATGTGTGTTAAAGTTATCAGTGATTTAATCCTGTGTGTGTGTGTGTGTGTGTGTGTGTGTGCGTGTGTGCGTGTGTGCGCGCGTGCGTGCGTGCGCGCGTTAGCCTATTATTCATTTTATATAGGTTACATTAGGTCTCTGCGCTGGCTGGTTGATTAAAAGTCATCGTTGCTCCCGGTTCATGTTTTTCTTATTATTTTTGTGAATGAAATCCGAGCTGTTGAAGATATAATTAACCATGCATCATTCTGTAGCTTCAGGGAATTTATGTGCTGGCACAAGTTTGTCTTCTCTGAGCTTCTGGGCACTACATGCAAGACATATGTTACACATCATTCAAGGCCACATATTATGGCTCATTATTAATTAAATAATATATTAATAATATACTTCACAACATTAAATGTGTATATTAACATTGATAAAGCCAAACATGTCTTACTTCCCTGCTGTGAAATCTGATTGACAATGACACAGTTAAGATAAAGTGTAACCCGTATTGACAGATGAGCTACTTCAGCCCCTTGAGCCCTAGCGGTTTGGATAAAGAGCTAATTCAAGAGATTAACTAAAAACAATGATATATTCTAATGTGTCCAAAGCCTTGACCATTTACATTTAGTTCTAAGAAATAAATTTAGTCAGTTCCACTTCCCCCACACTACGACGCCACTGCATCCACCGCCTGTTGGTCTTTAAACACTCATTTAAATGAAATCATTAGCTTTTCACTATCAAAAATGCTGTTAGTTTGAGAAATGGTCTTTTCTTTTTTTTTAATAATATGTGATATCTAAATGGAGTTGTGTTTCTTGTGTCACTTGTTATGGTCTGTAAAGATTTTGTATGAACGATAAGTCAATGAATTATAATAACGATATTATAACTCAAAACTGCCCTGATGAGACTTGTGTATTGGCATTGACATTATTACCGTGAACACATAAACTCAGCAGCTGCAGAAATGCTAATCTAATCAATAGTAGATTGATTCGTATTTATATATTTATTTACTCAAAATATGCTTTGCTTATTTCAAATTGGACACACTCTAATAATTCACTTTAATAGAGATAATTGCAATTTCATTGAAATCTGAAACATTCAATCATCTATGTATGGAGTTTATTATATTAATGATGTTATAAAACGATGAGTCATGAGTCTCCTGGGCACATCTACAAACGCTGGAGTTCAGTCTGACAGCAGCTCAGTGAAAACCACTTCCTCCTGATCCACATCTGGAGAAACCAGATTGTGGCAAATAGTTGTCATCTCACTGATGTCCGCTGTCAGCGCTGGCACCCTCACTTAGTGTGTGTCTGTGTGTGTGTGTGTGTGTGTGTGTGTGTGTGTGTGTGTGTCTGTGTGTGTGTGTGTGTGTTATAGTTAAAAGGGAGAGCACCACACTGTTCTGCAGCTTCAGCCTCCCATCACTCACATCCCCACTTATGTTTCCAGGTGACTGAGCCATATGGGCCCCATCAATCCTCACCTCCATCCCTGGTCCCGATGAAGGGTTGTTTCAGTGTTCACTTTTTCCAGCACTTTGATCTCGTAGCCTCGAGCTTCATACAAGCTTCTTTAATCTTTAAAAAATGACGATTTAAGGTTTTAAATGTTTGATGAGCACTTTAATGAATACGTTATAAGCAGCGTGGCCTCTTTTTTTCATCTCAACCTGTACATTTTTTTGCTTTTTTCTAACTTAATTTAGGTTTATCATGTAGTTACTTTGGAATTTACACCAAAACAATATAGTTAAATAGTTTCACTGTTGTTTTGACAACCGAGGTAATTTACAGCCTATTTTTTTACACCTTTTTTGGTTTTGTTGCAGGAGCTAAAAGCCATTGAACACCGCTTTTCAAATTGGTTAAGTGCATCTGAATTCCCCAGTGACTGCTGTGATTCTGTGTTTTATATGGGGAGTAGGGTAAATCCTTTAATGCCGCACAAGCCTCCCATGAGGTGAAATCTGTTTTGAAAAGTCTGCTCTCCGGGTCACACGGAAAATGCTCTTTTCCCTTGTGAGTTTTCGACCTTGTCAGATTCGTGGAAGCCAGTTTCAAACTGCGCGCAGGATTTAGCCTTGTACGCCACACACAGAGCGGTGTTTGTCCGAGTGTCAGGTCGTATCAGGATCCTTGTGCCTGATGTGGCCTGGACAGTTTTGTCCCTCTCTGCAGGAGACACCATCCCATTGAGAGATTTCCCTGCTCTATTCACTGCTTCTTCCTTTTTTTAACCACTACAACTGCAATCATTTCTCTCATCAATACAGCAGTCATTACTCTAAATAATTTGTTTGTTTGTGTGTGTGTGTGTTTTCATAGAAAAATGTCAAACTAGTTTTTAGTATTGTGCATAATGATTTCAGAGTAGAGGTTTGCCTTTCCTCGCTTTTCTTTAGTCCCAAAACAAACAAGGAAACTAGCAAAATCCTCCAATTTCGGAGGATGCAGCAAACATTTGGAGTTTTCTTCACCAAATGGTTACCTCTCGCCAAGAAGGTTCTTTTTTCTCTCGTCTGCTTGAGATCTCAGCCAAGGAGGTTTTGATTTCCTTGCTTTGTCCGTCTCTCAGCAGGATTACGCTCAAACTACAGGGTTTGGTTAAATAATGATGGAAGGGTTGGTTATTGGCCAAGGAAGAACACCTTCACTATTTGGAGGCGATTCCATTAAGTGGGCAAATCTAGGACATTTATTTTCACTTTTTTTAACATTACGAGATGCTCGCACTCACCGAGTGTCGGCCTAATTGGTTTCTTTGATACCTTTGTCGAGAAGTTGTGTGTGTCTGTCTATTAGTTAGAAGCATTACACAAAAACGTTCCTTATGTTGCTGTGGATACACTCTAACATTGCATTTTTTGGACATTTTCAAATCAGGCACATTTAGGGAAGTGATGTTTATGATTTTGTGAAATTAGGTGCAGCTTGATTGCATTTGAAGAGACTGTTGGCGCTTGGCAGTGGAGGTATGCACTCCACTGAGGATTATGCAAAAGCGGCTAAACTGATTTCCGCTAAACTCGGTGGAGACCTAAGCATGGAGAGAACAGATGGAGTTTTGATGCGAATATGGAATAAAAAGCAGATCCAAGAAAAACATTCACTTCTTTTAACAATATTTTATGACAAATGATTCATTAGGTTATCAGACCTATTCCTGCTTTATTGTCAAGATAAACATTTAAACGTTTGGCTCTATTGTGCATGTATGAGTATTACCTGTAAATGTCACTGCTTTTATCACATGACCTATGATCCTATTAATTTTGCTAACTTCTCTCTTTCTTTCCTTTCTTTCAGCACTCAGTCCGTGGATATCTACTTTCTCCCACCCGGGTGTGCAAGACTATTCGCAGCTCACCCTTGACCTGACCAGGAATGAGCTTATTGTGGGTGCCAGGTAAGAGACTGTAAATCCACTCGGCTTCTCACCGCTCCGAGCACATTACTCAGAACATGATACCCTTTCTGACTCACACACACATTTCGGATAATGACGCTTCTTAAGTGCTCTGCCGAGGCCTCTTTGGACCAAGTCAGGCTTTGGATTTGGCAGAAGGGATGAATTTGGAAGAAATAAGTTATGTCACAATAGTATTGTACATATTTTCATGACCTTGTTTGACCCTCTTAAAAACACACACACTCAAATGCACATTATATTCAATATGCATCACAAAAACATACACTCAGACTTAAAGGAAACTAAGATGACTGAAGGATAATAAAATACATCCTCCAATCAGCTTTGCTTTGATTTGACAGCAGCTAAAATTTTCTCTGCTCTGATACTTCATTTGCATCATTAAACACATTTCTCCTGGATAAAGGTCAAACTGTGCAAACACTCACTGTCGTCTCTCCTCAATCCAGAAACTACCTGTTCAGACTGGACCTCAGCAACATGTCGCTGATACAGGTAGGCAGACGAACGACTCCTTTCTCTATTTTCTTTCTGCTGAACTTCACTGGCTCAAATTCATTTTCAAACTTGCATTGTTATGGGAGTATATGCTTATTGTCCTTTGAAGGAGACATATCATGCAATTTTTTTGTCTCTCCTCTGGGTTCTGCAAAGTTAAAATGCCCAAAGTCATCAGTAAACGGAGCTGATCTCCCCACAGTGAACCTGCTCCTGAAACAGCTCATCAGACGTTACTTCCATATTTATTTCATATCATTCAGCAGATGCTTTTATCCAAAGCGACTTACATTTAGTGCATTCAATCTATTATGGGCCATTTAGGGGTTCAGTATCTTGCCCAAGGACACATAGATATGCATATGGGGAAGACTGAGAATCGAACCGCCGACCCCTTGGTTGGAGGACGACCACTCGACCCCTCAGCCACAGCCTTCCCACAACCACGTTTCTGCTGATCTCCATATTCCACAACTAGAGTCTATACGCCATGGAAGTCACTTTACAATTGAAAATTGGAACATACATTCAATGTGGGTGGAATAATTCATATTAAAACTGTTATGACAGTTAACTCCTGGTCCAGCAGAGGGCGCTCACCATCAGAAAACGAGGCTGTACGTACATATATTTGAATTCATTTCGTGTCCTGTCAAATTCATTCGAACTTGATTTTTGGAAAACGTGACAACCCGAGCACTAAAAGCGATTGACCAATCACAACAGAGTGGACCAGCTGGCCAATCAGAGCAGACTGAGTTTAACGACAGAGTTTCAGACAGTGGCTGAAAAGAGGAGCTGCAGCAATGATCAGGAAAGTGATGTATTTTCTGAACATTAGATTATTTAAAGATTTTCAAGTGAAGCACTAATTAAATCATTACTAACAAAGATAATACAATAGCTCTTCTTGAAAATACAGAGCCTGACATGTTGTCTGGGGTTTTTGTGGTGATTAATTGTGTATTTCGAGATATAGAAACATTGTTCGAGGAAATTGTGCTGTGATTTTAAAGGATTGAGGCATGTGTGTGTTATCAAACCACTTGTTGCTCTGCTTTTATAGGTTTATCTGTGGTTATTACATATTACACTCTGTTTGATATACATATATTTTGGTTTTAAAGGCAGTTGCCCTTGTAGCATGAAATATTAATAGAGGAGACACCTAGAGGCTGAAAAGCTGACAATAATAAAACTTTATTACTACAATAAATTGAGCGGCTCCTGTAATATAGATGCACTAGGGAAGGTAGCAGAATAATGTATGCATGTTTGTTTCAATGTAGAGGCAGGTCAGGGTGATGATGGGAGTTCAGGTTCTGGACGAGGTTTGAATGTAGTTAGTAGGTCCATGATGTGTGTGTGTGTGTGTGTGTGTGTGAAACAACGTTTAGAACCTGACAAAAAACAACAACAAGTCTTTGCCTCAGTTTATTTTGTTGTCATCAAATTTCGTTAAAGTTTTGGTAACTGCATCCTGTGGTAACATGTGACAAATAAAATTCCCTATCTGAAGTCTCTCCAAGAAGAATGTTCGCTGAGTATGCTCTGAAGATATAACCATGTTCCGGGAGGCTCATCTACTTGAAGTTGCAAAGCATGATTTGGGGGGAAATGGCATCCAAAATTAGAAAAGTGGTATTTGCTGAGCAAGCTTTTTAAAATGACAAAAGAAAACAATTATTTGATATGAAATTTGCTGAAATCCTAGATTTCCCCGGTAGCGATAAATCATCTTTTTCGTCCATGGAAAATATTTCAGGCCCTTGGCAACTGATTGCATTAATGTTCTTTTGCAGCAAATGCTTCCTGCTGTGTTGTTCTGATTAACGGGACGTCACATGTCAATAACACATGGTTGGCAGTAATAATCAAGTCTCTGTCGGTGATGCTCTGTCTGCTGAGCCACTTGTTAACTACAAATAAACAGTTTCGCACATATGACCAAACCACTGTTGAGTTATAAAAGTGAATGATATTGAATGAAATTAGCTGCAGGAGATGAGTCTATATGCTGAACTAAGAATAGTTGCCGTCCTCCATGTTGCAGAGAATAAACACATGTATCTCTGAGTGTCCATTGCCTGTGGGTGTTATGTGTGTTTGTGTGTTTTATGATATTGTGAGCGCTGAGCAGGAAAGCAGCATTGGTGTAGCCGGGAGTGCGAGCTCCGGGGCACAGGTTGCATTACGGTTGCATCAGACACCTCACGGGACAAGCCCCCCCCCCCCTGTTCTCTTCAGCACCGTGTAATCTAAACCGGTACCTCACTGTCACTGAGAAAGGACGAGCAGTCTTCATCCAGCACAGTTCAGTGCACAGGTGTCTTGAGATCTCCTTTTTAGTTTGACACTGGTGATTTTTGCAAAGTTCATTATATATTCTGATCCTGTTATCAATAATTTCATTTATCATGTCTTATAATCGACAAAGGTTATACAAATTGGTGGTTTTGCATGTTTTAGCCCATTAGCTATAGATTTTTGGAACTTAATGTCTCCAAAGCTTAGCTCATGGTAAGAAAATGAATATCGCTGAGAACTGGTGTGTTTCACTTTTTGTCTTCATGATCTTTTGAAAACTAAGTCCTTGGTGCTGCATTAAAGGAAAATCTGAGATTCTTGTTTTGGCTGGTGAAAAAAAAATGCAGGGAGTGTTGTAAGATAGTGAGAACTCCAGCCTGACCGATATGGATTTTTACAGCCTGATGCAAATACTGATATTAGGGGGGTTACATTTTTTAAATACCAATATATTGGCTAATATGTCATTGTTTTTGTAAAGTCAATGTCAAAGAAATGTAATCAAGTTTTGATATATCTTCATATAAAAAAACTAGAGTAAAGAAAACACAAATACAACCAAATATATAGAACTTGAATTATTTATATATTATATGAGATGTAAATCTAAATCTGAGTGTTTCTGCGTTGTTTACGTTGTAAAATAAATGTCTTCAAATCTGAATATTATAAACACTGACAGCGATATGCTGGGCTTGTAGGCTGCAGGGCAAACAGTATGGGTATTAGGAATTTGTCAGATTCCTGCATGAATAACATTTCTGTTCGATAACTTCTACTGTTTGCTAAATATAGAAAAATCCATTTACTTTCCTGATGGAGGCTCCATCATTCACCTTTTATTGACCTGCTTGTGGAACCATTCTTTTCTATTTTCTGAAACCATTTAAACTACACAAAAGAAGCACTGGTTACAATATGTTTTCAAGGACAACAGCCTGCATTATTTTACCCAACATTTCCACACATTGGTGAAAGCTCAGCAGACGCTACTCTATCTAACAAAGTTCCCTTTCACCGCAGCCACAAGGGAATGACATGATGTGTACAGCTGCCACCCGTGTGTCACCGCCGATATCAACGCGCCCTTTGTCTGCGTGTCCTAGTTGTCTCGTCTCGCAGGAGAGAAGTTGACTTATGAGGGTTTTTCATTTGTTCTCACCCCGGGTTGTGTTGTTCTCTGCAGCTCCACGACACATCTGCTATCTCTACATCACTCTGACACGTGGGACGCATCCATGCTGTACACGCATATTCAGTAAATGTGCACAAATATGCTTTCCACCATGCTGCCTGGATTCTCTAAATGTGTCTTTCTCCCTCAGACACACGCCCACACACATCCTCAGCTTATTGTGAGCTTTGGGGATAAATGAGGTTGATCCTTCTTCTCTCTGGCCCGATGCGGAGGTGTCATCCGTGATGCCAAGGCTGAAATCAATGTGAACATTATACAAACTGCCCCGACGAAACGAAGCAGGGAGGAGGGTCCGCACCCCCCGTGCTCATTTGCCAGTAAACGAGAGCTGTCCAAAGAGACGGAGGAGGGCGGCATCTTAAAATACTCCCTTTCTTTTGTTGTATAACCAAATGGAAAAACAAACCCAAATCTCCCACTTGCCCGTCCGAGCTCCTGCTTCGACATCAAAGGCTCAATTCCCAGAGTCATTTGGATTCCTGAACCAGTGATCGTTGCCTAAAAACCCCAAACCACCTGTCAGACACCAGGGGCTGTTTCCACACTGGATTTGTTTGTTTGAATCCAAACCCGAGTTGAGTTGTCGTCGCTCCCTCATGGCTCTGAGCTCGGTTTTCTTTATCCCAGCGCAGCTCTTTTATTGAAAATGATCGGCATGCATTTCACTGTAGAAAGGAGAAAAGAATTTGTGTTGTGGGCACAGGTGAACTAGGAGTGTGATGATCTTTAATGGTTACGGGAAAGTTAAAATCCAGTTTCTTCTATGTTCGGCGTGGATTTTAGAAATCCTTTGAGTAATTGGTCTTGTTCAGCTCAATTCAAAGATCCATCAATCCATCTATACCTCCCATCCTTCGATTAAACCAATCACAGCTGACATTGGGCTTGAGTTTGACTCTTTAAATATAGAAGCAAACATGGCAAACTATAGTAGTTATTGGACTTTCCAGTTCATGATGCTGTGAGGTGCACAGAGATGCGGGTCCTCATTTTAGCCTTGAATCTTTGTATACTTTATCTGATTCGTTTTATGGAGCCAGATCTGTGTCATAGCCATGGTTCTGTGGATTTCACATCAAACCTTTAAGCCAGGATACAGTTCACGACTGAGCCGGCAGATGAATGTCGCAGATTTCAGTCGCGGCTGAGAAGAGCCTCACGATTTAGAAGCTGCTGATTTGGTCACTAATGGTTCAGTACACTCAGGTGATAGAGACGTGTTTGTTCCTGTACTGAAAACTTTTAGTGAAAGAAAATGTATGACAACACATTTACAGTATGTGAATGAGACCCAAAACACCCATATAGCAGTGCAGCTTCGTCATTCCTTCTCCAAAACCATTAGTGTTTAGTGGCTTTTGCTTTAACCGAGCCCATCACCACCCCAGCATCCGGCTTTGATTCTTTAGTTTCTGAGCACAAGATATCTCCTCCCAATCTGTGTGTGCAGGCTCTGCAGGGGGACTATGCTGCAGGGGGGGATGAGTTCGGAGCCAGAAACGCTAAAGATTAACTGTACTGCTGTGCTGCGCAATTAATTTTCCTATGGGGGTACTGATTGGGTTCTGAGACAGCTCTGCACTTTCACTGGAGCCAGTCATAGACCCTCTCTCTCAGGTGCATTAAGGGTTATGTTTTTTCTGGTCTGCACTGGATCAGAAAAGACATCTCGACAGCATTTGCTTCCAATTCCAGAAATCTATGTCTCTCTGTCGGCTTGCGTGTCTTGAGAACCATCCATCTTGCCGGCTTCACATTCCTCCTGTGTATCGTTAAGGGCCAAAGGAATTGCAGTGTTGAATTTGGTGGGATTAGGACAAGCGATATGTTTAATAGCCGGTCTCTAGTCACCGCAACTCAATTGCTGCGGGTCACAGTTGCAGTTTCGGGAAAGAAACCTGCAACCAGCATCATCACAGACCAAGAAATACAGGCCACTCCAAACAGACAGGTTTAGAATGGACATTGTTGTGCATTTGAAAAGGCAACAAGGTGAAGTTCATCTTCATTGTCAGTCACCTTACAACACTGCACTCACAACTTCAGCTATTTAAATGCTAAGTACACTGCCTATACTTCTGAAGTCAAGGATGTGACCTTGTTTTAAGACAGCATCAACTGCCAGTCCGAAAGTTTACTGCAGAAACCAAGTCGACCCGTAAAGAAATGGAGCTGCAGCCCCGTGGGACAGGATGCCTGAATGGCTTTACCTTAAAATAAAGGTTGTCCGCTGAGAACAGGTGAGAGTCACAGTGAGGCCATTTATACATGGACCTGCTGATTGATTGAAAAGCCGAACCAAAGAGGGTGGATTACACACAATGCAGCATTCTCCGCTCTCTCCCACTCCTCTGTGGGGACTGGTTGTCCTGGGCTTTCCAACAGGGCCATTATCAGGGCCTGTAACCATCCACCGCTGTCACCATCCGTCCTTCCCCCCCTTTTAGTGTCGGCTTTTCTCTCCTGCATGAAGCTATTAGAAATTGTGTGTGTTGGATTGTTTGTGTGTCGGCCATTTGGGTTATCAATGACAGCCAAAATGGGCAGTTCCAGTCTGATTCATCACACAGCTGAAGCCAGAACAACCACTTGTCTGGGTGGAAGCATCGTAGATGAAGGGCTGGATGTATTTTCTTTCTTTTGTAAACACTGAATGTGTGTTTGTATGTGTTTGGAGGCAGATGCCGAATTGCAGTTTTTTCGGTGGCAGAAGTTTTTGAAGGCAGACCATGCCAGAGGAGGGGCCGAGGTGCTGATGCCAGGACTTTTAAAAGCTCAGCTCGGGCCGTTGTGTTCAGGCACCTGGGAGAACACCTGCCACCGCCATTAGTGAGAAGGCGAGCGCAGAGGAATAAATGTGTAGGCAATCAGTGGAGAAGGAGAGTGAGGGGGAGGGAGAAGTCTCAGAAAAGGGGATCCAGGGATAAAGAGGTAGCCAGGGGCTGAAGAATGAACGACAGGAAAGATAACAGGAAGAAATGGAATTCGAAACACAAGCCGAGACCATGAGAACAACACTGGAAATGGCACCTACGGAGCTGAGATGAAGACGAATGAGAAAGAGAAGAGGAGTGAATATGGGAGAGAGTGTGTGGAGGGGAGGGGAAAAGCTTTCATTCCTCTCCAGCTCCGAGTTTTCTCACTGGGAATTTTTTCTGTAGTAAACATCTGTCTCTCTGTGAAGTCATAGAAAATAGTTTTTTTTCTGGGGTGCAGTACCCGCACAAGACCTGTCCCTGGAGAGGAACCAATGTCCTCAGAGTCGCATCTTCATTCCTCACCTCGCTGCCGTGTTGTTTTGTTTCTTGTGGAAGAAAAGCAGATTTGCAAAGTTTCTGGAGGGTTTCAACGTTTCATGCCATTGTTAGAGTTGATTTGAAAAAGGGTAAATATGCATATGTGTGTTTGTCACTTCGTTTATACATCTCTGACTCAAGTATAGCCTATGATAACATTAAAGTTTCTTTGCTCAGGTTTTGCTAACATCATGATAAAGAAGTCATGGGCATGAAATGGAAGCAGAAGTAAAAACTGACACCCTTTACAACGGCTGTAAAGGTGCTTTACGGTTCAGTCGTTTAAATACTGTAGGTGTGTGATCACTTAGTTATATTATGTTATTATATGTTATACTCCGTTATATTACCTCTGCCGCTGATATTTAATTGTCGTTTGTCTTTCATCATCACTCGGCAAAAAAAGAACCAAGATTAATTTTAGGGCAAATGTGTTTCATGACCCAATGAAGAATTCATTTTTTTACCAATCTGAATAAACAGGAAGATCCAGGAATTAATTAGAAAGGTAAATATTGTGGTCAATCAGTTTTTGCCCTCTATTTTCTCTAAAGGAACTGTTTCATTCAATCTAGCTTAATCGCTGTCTGACCCTTTTTACCACTTCCAATGATGCCACCATCCCAGTTTTCAGTAAATCTTTGGTAAATTTGGTGTCAAATAATCCAGAATAATGGACCTGGAATAATTGAGCTCAATCAAACACAAAACACACATGAATACCACAGGTGTGAGTGTTTTAGATATATATATAAAGGCTAGATGTCTCGTCCGCGTTGCCGGCCAACGGAGTCGAACGCCTGCACATGGCGGCCATCTTGCCACAGGCGGCTCGCTCACCCATAACATTGTGTTGGTAGTGGTACATGTACTTTTTAAATAAAATAAAATAATTCTTGATGTATATTTGTAAAGGGAAATGTACCTATTTTAGAACATTATTCTATTTTTTAGAAAAATAACATAATTATTCATAAGTATGCAGTGTCATAACTACATCTCTGACGTTTATAACAAACCAAACCGTTTAAAAATCGGTCGAAAATTTAGCAAGTTATGGTTATTTAAAAAGTACGTACCACTACCAACACAATGGATGAGCGAGCCGCCTGTGGCAAGATGGCCGTCATGTGCGGACGTTCGACTCCGTTGGCCGAGACATCTAGCCTTTTTATATAGATCTATGGTTTCAGAGGTGTGTATCTTTTCTCACCTATGTACTCGACACACAACAAATGCATCATCACCCACAGAGCCACCTCACACAGGGGCCGCTCGGGCATCCGGCTCGGGCGCAGCTGATAGAGTCTCAACTTCAGATGCTGCTGCAGAGTCTGAGAGTTTTCTGTCCCTGTCCTCTGCCCTCCTTCTCGTTTCATTTTCAAACCCTTCACTCGCTCTGCCTGTCTTTTTATATATTTTTTTGTGAGATGTAGTTCCGGTAGTGGTTCTGATTGCAATCCACCCACATGCTCTGTCCTAGAAGTACCCACTGACAGAGCTCTCTCTCTCTCTCCCTCTCTCTCACTGATGTGCTGGTCGGCCTGAGCGCCGCCGCAATCACAACAGCAGGGGGAAGTGTGTGCGTGTGTGTGAGTGTGTGTGCGTGTCTGTTTGTGTGTGAGAGATAAAACAGAGGAGTGGGAGAGTGGTTAAAGTAGAGAAGAGCTCAAGTGTTAGATGGGTGGGAGGCGAAAGGGGGGGAGCCGAGGCAAACGCTCTGTTTTTGTCATCTGCCCTCTCACTGTTTATTTGTATTCGGATGTAGATCTGCCAGATGTGCTACAAGAGCATTTCCACTGCTTTCACGGGGGGTGTGGGGGGGGGACAAGACAAACTTTTGATCTGAAAACTTTTCATGTTTGCGGCGGGAGCGAACGCTTAACGCTTCCTCCTTCCTTGCTTCTGCACTTTGAAAGTAATAGAGAAGTAACAGGAGCAGATCCCTGTTTGGATGGCTCTTTCTTTCCTCCACATGTTGCAAGGCACTAACAGGAGATGGAATATTGATTTGTGTCCCGCTAAAATTTGTACAAGGCAACCGAGCTGCAGCATTGTGCTGAATGTCTTTGTCTTTAGCTGAATGTTTTTTATTATGTTTTTTTGTGAGTTGCTGTAGTCGTCGGCCTTGTCAGACTGTGGCAGATGCTCTGGAGGTTTTTTACACGGAGAAATGTCTTTACACACTGCTGCTCGAAGGCCATTTGTCACATAATTACAGAAAGTACGATGAGTGTGCTCTTAAGTTCGCTCTTTTTTCCCTTTTCTGTCATATACACTCAGCTGTGCAGCTATCTGACAGCGTCGGGGCTTAAAAGGCCTCAGCGTTCGTCTTCTGTGAGGAGATGGTGGAGAATGTTACTCCTGTATCAACCACTTAGGGTCACAGATGTACTGACCCCACCTTTTCGGCTGAGCTTAAGTACCAGCATTTACAGAGAGGGACGACATATGGGATGGAAAATAAGAGGAGAAAGAATATGAATGGCAGGGAAGTGGAAAGACAAACACAACCAGCGAGGAGCTGACAATTAAGTCAAAGTAGGATTCATGCATCTCGCTCCCTGTGCAGGCAACTAAAAGACCAGCATGGTTTGTAGATTGGAAAACAGAATAGGAAGTGAAGTGATTGTTATATCACTGGTTTAAAGGAATATCCGTCCAACAACTTGTGCTTTTAGCATCAGACGCTTTGCGCCCTGTGGGTTTGAAGGTTGCTGGAAAAGGACAGCAGCTGTAGTCCGTGTGGAAACCGGCTGATTGAATAGATTCCACCATTCACAAAGCTTCATGGGGGCAAGAAAGGATATTCAAATGTAAGTAACTCTTAAACCACTCATGCATTTTTATCTTGTTCTCAATAGTCTATTCATATTCTCAATACGCTCCAAACTCCCATAATGGAGATAAATTTGCAGTTTTTTGTGTGGATAGTGTTTTATTTAAGTTGCGGCTTACTGAGTTTACAGAAGGCAGTGTTTGATACTCAAACGTTTTTTTTCAGTAGTCTTGATGATCTGTGATTAAATTCATTAGAAATTGTATTTGACCAGAAATTCAAATGATTAGCATGTAAAGCACAAGCTTGGTAATAAGCTCAAGGTAATAAGCTAGTTTTCCAGACATTAGTTACTAAACTTAAACCTAAAGATTATGTTTGTTTTTATCCAGTGCACACAGGTAAGGATTTCATAACACAAAAAACAATATATTGAATATCATCATCCAGAACGGTTACTCTGTGGTAATGCAAACTTTGGGTTTTATTCCATCCATCAAGGAGCATATGTTTCCACTGCTGTCTACTTGATTGTGTTTTTGTTGGCTGGATTACTAAAAAACTACTGAATGGATGACATTTGAAATGTAATACAAAGTACAGAGTAAAAATGACTTTGTTTCCTGCAGCAGGAAGATAAAACTGAATGAGGTGGTATATTGCAACAGGCCTTGAAATCCAAGTGTGTGTGATAAACAAAGCACCGAGCATTGAAACAAAGAAGGAAAACTCACACTGAACCAATGGCACATATGTGAAAGACACACACAAGGAAAAACCTGTAAAAACGAGAAATTGGGAAATCACTTAAAATAAACATCCTGCTTGTTAAAGAGTGAAGCCAGCAGGTGAAAGGAGGAGGAGGACGAAGAAGAAGAGGAGGAGGAGAGGTCTTTGTCAGTTCATCAGATAACCCAAACATAGATAAGACAGGAGCAACGTGGAGGTGGAATGTAAACACCACATTAATGTCTGGATCTCCACATATCTGCCTCCATCCATCCACGCATCTGAACGTTTCATCCTCTCAACTCGTTTTCTCCTCAGCCACTGAACACGCGTCATTCTGCAAATCTGCTGGAGAAATCACGAGGTCTGTGTCTGTGACATGTTGTCCTGAGGATGAGATTATATTTGTGTGGAACTGCAGTTGGATTTCCATCAGGTGCCAGTTCCTGAAATCACGTGGAACAATCAGATTTGACATGTTGACGTTTACTCCAAGCTGAGTTGTTATTCTTTCAGAGCTGCAGACAATAATAAGTGAACATTAGAGATGTTCAGAAACTGATACCCACCCCAGATATCCAATACTGTGGAAACTGCAAGTACATTAATCTGTGAACCTGCTCGATACATTACATTACATTTCATTTAGCTGACACTGTTATCCAAAGCGACTTACAATAAGTGCTTTCAACCCCGAGGGTACAAACCCAGAACAACAAGAGGACATATCAGATATTAAACTGATAAGAACAGATACTGCACTTGATCTTAGCCAAAAGGCAGAGAAGCGATACCACATCTTAAATGTATTTTAGTTTCACTCAGATAAAAGTCAAATTTTCTTTCCCAAGAAATCTGTTCTTGTGCTAGAGTGCTGCTGACAAATACTGTTTATTGGGCGAAGAGGAAGAAGTGATTTCTTGTAAATGTCAATATTTCATGCAGGAAAGTCCCACGAGTAAAACAGCGACATATAGGCTGCTGTGTGTCAGACTTCAGTTTCACACTATTTAAAGAAAGTTGTTATTTATTCTTGTATTTATCTATTTGTCTTCTTAAGAGGTCTTTATGAATTTCACACTAGATAATAAAAGAAGTTCTATGTTATTCATTATCTGTACTTGTTTGTTTTTCCAAGGGTTTCACCTGAGCCGGGCTATAGAACCGTGATGGCTCCTCATACAGTGTTAGCAGAACACAGCTGTTAAAACATGTTATATAAGTTTTTTGAATGCACTGGTACGGGCTCAGCTCCGGTTGCTGGGCGATACACAAAGTTCTGCTGATCAGAATCGGTGTGAGGAAGGGTTAACTGGTATCGTAACATCTCAAGGTCACGTGGCAAAGCTGCTGATTAATCCAAACCGTCGTCTTATGTCACTGTAAAAACAAGACGACTGGAAAACACGTGCAGGGGTTCCGTCCAGTGAAAACCACTGGGCCTGAGTTTAGCCTCTTGAAGCTCCAAAACACACAAGGCCTGGCTGCTGCCCTGCAGGTGTGCTGCTGCTGAACTGCACTCTTCCATGTGGCCGGGCACAGTCGAGCGTTTCCCTCTGATTGATTTTCCCTTTTTGTAAATCCATGGGGGGCATCAGGGGTTGTGGAAAAGGACAATTGGGGCTTTTTTTTTTATTTACGCTTTTTTCAAGATATACAGTTCTTGGTTATTCCCCTCCAGAGTTACCCAATTTCATCAGTCATTATCCCCCAGATATGAAGGGACTCGACTCAAAGTGGGGGTCTTGACATTTAGCAGAGCGAGACACACTAAGGGTCACTTCTGTTTGATTGTGTCTTGATTTTGCTGAGGCAGGGACCTTGTGTTTGTTGTTAGTTTGGTTCCTGAGAAAGTACCAGAAGTTCTGAGACAGGAGGGATCCCCCTGTGAGTCGGGGGCCTGGGATTGGTCCTTGAGGTGGAGTTTGTGTTTAGGGTTGTTGGAGTCGGGCTGCGGTCTCTGGCTCCCACAGCCAGCTGATGATGAGCAGCCCCAGGTTGCCTGTGCAACATGATGGTCTGTATCAGATGTGAGGCTCGAGTGTGGGATGGAGGCAGAATGTGGCACTAAACCTGCACAGTGCTCTCTCACTTGTGTTTTCCTCTTTGCAGTTCAATCTTTTTATATCTGTAATTATTCATGTAGTTATGCTTAGGTTTTTATACTGGTGACTCTTTTTACCTGACATATATAATTACATGGCTACGCACTTGAAACCACTTCATCTATGTGAATATTTTGTCCTGAAACTACTGATAATATGGTCCAGCTGGGTTCAGTATTATTGTATCAAACTTTTGTCATCTCTGGAGTTTATCCTCATTAAGGGTTTGCAAATTAATTTCAATCCCCTATTCTTTAAAATATACGTGTATATATATGTGACGTATTCACATTGTTGAAAAGCAACAAATCATCACCTTGGAGAAACTGGAACTAGAGAATAATAAGAGCTTCTCATTGATATACAACTGAAATGATTAATCTGTTGACTGACGGACAAATCATTTATCTGTAATAGAACCTTATTGTGATGGTGGTGATTTTATCGTGCTACTAAAATCTGTTGTCCAAATTAATAATGATCCTATTGACAAAATAGCCTCTGGGGGCAATGGCCAATATTTTAGAGCTTCTGGTTTGACAGCAATATCTGGGCAAAGTCTTCCATTCACTGTGCATTATTTACATTTTGACCAGTTTCATTAATCACACAAGTCAAACATTTATAGACCGAAAATGGAAAATAGAAATGAAAACCAGCCTCCAGATTCTGCATTTTCACACACAATCTGTTTATTGAAATTAGTAATTATTAAAAAGGTAAATGGATTATACACATTTGGGGATTTTATTTTAGATGTAAAGGGTAAAATTCCCTCGAATGGAAAATATTCCAGATTTCATGTGGATCATTGTCTTGTTTCCCCAAAACTCCCCAAAACCTAAAATAAAACGCTACTATCATTTAACATTACAATTTAGATGTGAAGCCAGTCTGTTGAAATACTTTCTAGTGAAGCCTGAGTGTACTTTAAGTTTTATTGTGATTAGTTAAACATAAAGTCGCTTTGCAAACCTGAGATGACAGTGAAACAGGAGGGAGCAGCTGGTTTGTGTGTTGGTCTGTTGCTCGGTCCCAGTGCGCGTCGCTCCCTTGTGGCGAGTCACGACCAGGAGAGCAGATCTGACCTGTGGGGTCAATAGGTCGACTGTCCCTGTTTATTCATTTAAACAGGAAGTGCCTTATGTAAACTCCCTCATCAACATCCCAATGCACCCACGGAAATACATGTCGTTGTTATTCTAGGTGTTTTTGTTGGATGGTCCAGATTCCTTCGGGAGCGGAGGAATCGTGCAGGGATTAGTTAAGCTGAAGACACGGCAACCTTATCTCATGCTGGTGGTGTCAGTGTGAATATATATATTTATACAGTATAAATATGAATAATTTCATATCTGCATTCAAAATGCCACATCCAGCTACAGTCCTCACATCGCCGAAGGGCAGAGTGGATTCATAGGAAAAGCAGAGGATCAAAATGAATGGAAGGCCAAAGGACGGACATTAAACCGACCATCTCCGATATATTCATACCCTTCATTCGCCCACAGTATCAAGCTCCACTCGCTTGCCCCCGAGTTTGATGAGTCATGGCTGATTTCATTCAAACTCTTCATTAATCTCTATGCTGCAATTTGGCCAGAGATTTAATTATTGATACAGCCTTTGTGAGAATGGTGGGATATTCTCTGAGCCGCAGAGCTGAGAACGAGGCGGCGGCTCCTTGTCACCCTGTGATGTGCCGCAGCTCTGCCAGACGTCTGAGGAGAAATAACCGTCTCCAATGTTTAGGTTTCCAGCCTGGCACCTGCATGTTCACATACATGTACAGAGTCATCACTGTTTGTTTGTCACAGAGTCATTCTAGCCCCAATCCTTCTTCCCACACTGGAACATTTCTGGGTTAATAGCTGGTTTTATTATGTCATAAAGAAAAAATGATTACACTTATACAATATATAAGAATACAGATTTGACAGAGTTGAATTATGGATGAGAATTTGAATAGGTTAAACCCAACATAACAGCCGATAGCAGCTTATCACACATTTGGCAATTATGTCGACTAATAAATAAAGAGAAGAAGCAGAATGCTTTGCTCAAACGAATCTCTGAATTCTTAATTTCTTTTATGGCATGCTTCTTAAAAGTTAGTATCTGTTGAAAAACAATATTCTTATAAATTTTTCAAATTGTAAATATCAGCCTCATAAATTCACTAGTTGGCTTGTTTATGTTCAAGCACAGACAATAGCTGCTTTGCAAATGGTGACACGAAACAGGGTAAAACACGAAGATCACATCATTACTCCAAACCTACATGCCTCATTTCTCCTGTTAAAAGATGCACCTGAACACACCATCATAATAAAAAACAATAACCAATGATTGTTTGAAAAGTCATTATAAGTCATTATAATGAAAACTTCCCAAAAATACAATGTAGTAACTTACCAGCTCAAAACAGTGACTCAGTATCTAAAAATAATGGCTGAGTGTCTCATCGTTTCGACTTCCTGTCTCAGCATTTATCTTTTTCCTTTCACTGACAGAACTGGGAGAATGAGCAGAAAACAATAGTTCCTCTTCTTGATCATTTTTAAAAGTGTCACACAATTATTAATTCTCAAAATAATAAGTGATTAATATTCTATTGAATAGAAATGGAATACTGGGCCCTGTGTGTACGTGATGTTCGTGACGGTTTGCATGTTCCTCTGTGTTACCTGCGTCTGTACCTGTGTGGGTGTGTACAGTACAGTAAGTGTCTGTGGAACAGAAGCAGTAATCCACTGAGCTGGTTGGTTGCTCATGGAGAGACTGTCTGCTTTCACCTGCCATCGTCCCTAATGTGGAATTACAGTGGGTGGGAAGCAGCAGCAGAGTGAGTGGGCAAACACACACTGAACCACACACTGTGTTCGACTCAACGTTTTCACATCTGAAGGGAAAACAGCTTCCAGTTTCCCTTTTGATTTCTTGAGTTGCAAAACGCTCTTTAAAAATAATCTGTCATAACAGTACATTTCTAAATTTGTTCTACGTGTCCAGGATTTAGCGAACATTTTTCTTCAGTCCTTTGTGACGGTATAATTGCATCATGTTGTCGTTTGGGAATAAGGTTTTTTGTAGTTTTCTCTGTGAAGGAAGTTGTTTTTATTGGTGTTTGTCCGTCTGTCCGTCACCAGAATCACTTAAAAAATACTGATTTCCATGAAAGTTTGGTTGGCTAGGGCATGAAGAAGACCTCAGTCAATTATAGATCCTGATTAACAATCTGATTCAGGAATAATTTTGTTTGCACAGCCTCCTTGGAGATGTTTGGTCTTCTAACGCCTCTTCATTTAGGGGGTGAAATACACTTTATTACAAAGGCTTCTCCTTATTTAGCCTATTTTGTAGTAGTTAGTTGTAAGTGGGTTTGTATTGCAACCAATTTACTTTTTAAAATTAAACTTAATGAAAAGAAAATACTGCAATATTTTGTATGTAAGTACACAAGTAATATACAGAGTGCTTTCGGTTTATATGCAGGTAGGAAAATGGATGGATGAAGATAGAGATAGATAGATAGAAAGATAGATAGATAGGTAGATAGGTAGATAGATAGGTCGATAGGTAGATAGGTAGGTAGATAGGTAGATAGGTAGATGGATAGAAAACAATTATATACATTTTATTTCAGAATATGAAGGAAATCATTATTAGAAGACTGCTAGAAGAATGCATGCATATTCTTTAGTGAGGGTCTGGGTGGTGAACAGGCAGCAGATCACCCACCCACATTGACAGGTCCAAAGCTCTACTGTCACATTTCACTGGTAGACAGTCAATCAAAATAACAGATTAAGGGTTACCAATGGAAATAGAAAATTTGGTTGTCAGTTTAAAAAAAGACATGAAAAGAAGATGATGATGGAGAGGATTTTCAAAGACAGGAGAGTTCATCTGTGAGCAATTATTAAGATGAAAGTGCACTTCAGTACTTTTTCAATGAGGGACAAACCTCCTAGCATACCCATACTTTACATTTGAATATGTGTATTGTTGGAGACAAATACTGTTGCCTCTAAGATGCGTTCCCGTACGGAAATACTTTTTCTTGAGAAGTATAAATGTTTTTTACTTCCTTTTATAATCATTTAATGAAATATCAGCTCCTTGCATCAATGTTCAGTGTTTTCTCAACATAAACTGCATTAATATCAGATTAAATATGTAAACATAGAAGAAATCTGCCCAAGAATCTCCTAAACCTGATGTTTTCAGTCTTTGGGTGCTTCAGACACATTTCAGTATCTGTAGCTGGATATTGAACAGAAAGTGTAATTAAGTTCAGAACTGAGCTTTGTTAGTGCTGCATCACATTTTTTTTTTCGAGGAAATTAAATCACTTCCAAGAGGTCAGTCAGGCGTCGTTGTGGAACTGAGCGCCGGGTTTCAGACTTCGCTGGATGTGTCCATGAGCTTTAGGATGAACTATCCTTCTAAACTCTGCTTTTCTAGAAGTCAGACTAAAACTGCACAAGTTGGCATCTAAAGGTTTGTATTCATGGCTGAATGAGTGTGTATCCTGCTGCTGTCAGTCTGTGCTGGTGTCTGCACTGAGCTGGGTTTCTGCTGTGTGAACATTTAGTGACAACGCTTGACTTTGTCGTGCAAGGGTGTGTGTGTGTGTGTGTGTGTGTGTGTGTGCGTGCGTGCGTGCGTGGTGTGCAGAAATGAGTCACGTCAGTCCACCTGGGACCTCAGCCAATGTGAGCATTTAAAAAAATATTTGTACCAGGGTCAACTCTGGGAACTCGACACTCGATATGCATTTCATGTCCTTTGAGTCCAATTGCCAGTATTGTCAGTGTGTGAAATGCAAATGATCACACAGTTCACAAATTTAATTCTCAGCAGTTTGAAAGAATGAAATCTCAGTCAGGATGTGAGATGTGATGACATGGTTCACATACAGTTCAGCAGCATTTGGCTCGGGTTCCTCTGCTCTGAACAAAGCTGTTTCAAACTAAATGTAATTTTATATTTTGTTGGTGCTGGTGCTAGGGGGAATGAAATGCTGACCAAACCTTTCTTCCCGCTAGACATTTATGACACCATATATTGGTAATTATAAGTCGTATTTATATAGAACTTTTCAAGCTTTGCACAAAGTGCTTTCCAAAGAAAATGGAAATCACCTCCATAAAACAAGTTACACAAACATCTCCAACAGGAACAGACTTCTCAAAACCTTTGGCAAAAAACATTCTTTCCAAACTGTGACTTTTATCCTCAATAAACCAACCACTGCCCAAAACCACCTCCTGTCATCTTCACCTTCAGGTCGTAACAAACATGCAGTGTCATGCTTCCTTTATGAAATAATACCTTTGATGTACTGTGCAAAGAATTTTACTTTTTTCCCCCGGATATATCCTACTTAAAAGACTAATGTGTTGTGCAGCATTCAAGTAGCTTCTGACTAATGAGGTTTGGTTGTATTGGCTGCTGATGCAATTGGTGATGTTGGGTTGTAAAGTGATTGTTGGAACCAATACCAATATTAGGGAGTTAAACATTTTCAACACCAAAATATCGTCTGATATGAAATTGCAGAAAATTCAAATATATAGAACTTGAACATAATATAAAGATTTAACGTAATTTTTCATTCATTTTGAATCCAGATCTTCATCTTGAATACAATTTTAATTCCAAACGAAAAGGATAAAACAGATCTGTGATAATAAATAAAATTGACAATTTATTACATGGATTATTTGATTTTTTTGTGAAAATCCAGACACCAGGTCTACACGCAAACACCAAAGCACACAGTGTAAATTCAGAAGGATCCCACAGCCATAAAGTGTATTCTTGAAATAAACCTTCACAGACAGATTATCAATTACCCAGATGAAAAAATACAAAGATAAACATCTCAAAATAACAAAACAATCTTTGCATTGCAGTCGTGCACCAGCGCACCAGTGCACTGAGGGACTGGTTAACGATGCAGACAAGCTGCTTAATGTTACACGTGCAACCCAACCGTGGTACCAATATAATGTGAAGCATGTGTATAGGTGATAAAGCTCAACTGTTTCTATCTTCCCCGTAATTCCTGCACAGATCCTGCTTCTCCACCTGCACGTCAATGTGAAGTATAGTTTGCTGTGTATGCAGGTCACACAAATCATTTGTATGCCTCTGGCCCGGCAGCAGCTGTGGCCGCTGGCACAGAGCCGATGGCAAGACAACATAATGCACAACAACTGTTGAGCTACGAATTTGTTATTTGGAGTTTCTTGAGCATCAGAAGGCAGAAGGTAGAGAGCTGCAGCGAGTAAATGTGTGGAAGAAATGTGAAGAATGTTTTTTTTTATGCCTTGGCGCCTGTGACAGCCAGGGGTTGTCCAAACATCTCGACAGAATGTCTTAAAATTTAGTGTTTTGAACGTTCAGTTTGACTCAAGGGTTAACTGATTAGATTTTGTTGGTCAAAGGTCAAACCCTATTTTTGTTCTTGTGAATTCATTAACTCAAGAACGTCTTGAGAGAATCGTTTTTCAAATTTGGCAGACATTTTTGGTTGGGCTCAAGGGTTAACTGATTGGTGTTAGGTTGTCATAGGTCAAGGTCACTGTGGCCTCCCAAAACAAAACATGGCCCCTTGAACATATCTCTTAGGGATTTCTTCAAATTTTGACCAGTTGTCACTTGCACTGAAAGATGAGTGGTCAAAGGTCAAAGTGATCTCGTATAAAGAATTTATTTAGACTGAAACTGCACTGGTTGGTGGAGCCATACAACTGAAGGGTGTTGATTCTAGTTTTTTCCGATGATGTCATTTCAATTCCCATTGCTTTCCTGTAGTCGACACTGACACATGTATAGCAATGATTTAAATAATGTTGGGAATATATGATCATGATGATTGTCATGTGGGTTTCAAAGTATCAGAATATCATCTGTCTGTTTGACAAGTGGGTTAGACGAGCACATGGTGCATCACTGGTTTCCTGTTTTAAAACACAGCCAGTGGTGCCCACTCCTGTGTTCACTCCTGTGTTGCTGCTGTCTGTTTCTTCTCTGCACCACCTGGGCACCGGTTTGTGCCAAAATTGGCCATATTGTCAAGTTGTGAGTGTATAGGTTGGGTGCGGGTTATTACCTAAAATAGCACATCGAGGAGAATGAAGAGAAGAGCACAGAGTCAATAAAAAACAGGCATCACTTGGAGTAGTGAGGAAAGATTAATCTCACTTTGAAGTGAAGAAAAAAACTGTTGATCTCTGTTTCTCAGTGAAGTGGTGGGTGAAAATACCGATTTTTATTTTGTACTCCCTTGTCTCAGTGGTTAAGTAACATACCACAGAGGAGGCTGCAGTGAAGCGAAGCAGGATGAGCCAGGAAGAAAACACGATTCCATGAGGTTTCAGTTTGATACAGTAACGACATAGAGCCTTTTTTACCTTCCCTACAGATATCTCGATATAACATTTTGAATACAGCCAAAATAATAAAACAAGTGCACACCAGCATGCCAGTTACCAGACGCCAGAGAACTACAAAGCAAATATAACAAATCCACAGATGTCTTAAAAAGGCCATTACTTAAAACAGGATAACAACTCAAATGCAAATGAATAGAAATGTCATCTGGAAGTACAGGTTCTCCAAATCTGGTTTCTGGGTAATCCGCTTCTCTAAGAACAAAAGACATATAACAGATATGCACAGGAACACGAGCAAAAAGCAGGGGCTGTCACAGGGTCGATATTCTCAGGAAAATACTCTTTTTAATTCCTTAATTTTCATTATCAATGCTCACAGAGCTTTAGCCCTCGAGCCTTGTTAGCTATTACTGTTAAAACTATTAGGTAAGCTTAGAATATGAAGTATTAATTCAGCTCTTGCTTATTATAGCCCTTTGTTTGGGTGCCGACATTATTAGACTCCATGCATAACGGATTAACGGATGTTGTCTTTTCTAGAATCTGCTCGGGTCCATTCCCGCTGCACTTTTATACAAATCTTGACTGCACCGAGTGTCAGACAGCTCCTATTCAAACAGCCATTACTCCCCCGACACACTTATTTACAATATTCATGAGTTATAATTAGTTGTCACACATGATGTTAGCAGCATGTCAGTGAGAGACGGCCTTATCAACACAGCGACACATTTCAGGAGCCACATTTGCAGCGTTCACGTCTCTCTTTGCTTCATTAGCTTTTCCCGCTCTCCACCCTCCCCCCCTTTTCTTTTCCCCATCTTCCTCTGTCTTTCTTGTGCAGACAGAATTTATTTTCCAGCCTGGCTGCCATCATTCTTCAGTAAAAGTGATGAATCCACTTTCCTGCCACTAATTGTGTTTTCTGGAATTTTATGTGCCTGTAAAAAAAAAAGCAAAAAGTCAAACCCTCCTTCCTATCTCTCTCTCTCTTTCCGCCTTAAAGAAAGATGCCTCGGGCGAGATATGCTTTTGTATATACGGTGGTGGTGAAATTGGGAGAAATGGGGTGTCTAGCTCAGGTTTGGAGGGAGGTGATAGCAAGTAGCATACATAGATGTTGGCCTTGCTAATAGATGGAAATTAGCTCTAACATGCGTCTGTGGCTACAGGCACAAACAATAAACAGGTTCTGTGGCCTTGGGCAATATTCAAACATGAAAAATGACTCCTCTCCGAGAGGTAGACGGCTCTTTAATTTTGTGTTATTTTCGGAATCAGCGACAGTGATTTAAACTCCCTGCTTCCTCCAATATTTAGACTTCATTTGTGTTTATTAAATCTACAAATACGATACTGACATTTATAAAAATTCTGTCCAGTGATTGTTTGTTCAGATTCTCGTCTATAATGACAGAAAGCCTCTTACCCCTCATCACCACTGCTCCATCAAATCACTGTCAAATGTTAATTATGTGAATACAAAGGACAATTTTCAAATGTTCACTGGACAGAAAGCAGAACAGCAGTCAGTTGTTCAGACACAGTCCTAGAGACGTTTGATGAAAGCAGCCGGAGATTCTCTAGGTCAGACGTGTTTACAACTCTAAGAAAATGTCTGTAATTGTCTGGCGAGGAGCGACTTGTGGGTAGAGGAGTCAGGAGTCAGGACATGATGTAGAAATTGTGCTGTGGAAATCCGGTGCTTTTGATTACCGTCGTTGGCCTTTATCACCAAAAGCTTTCAAGTCAGACATTTCCCTTCTGTATTCTCAGATATTTTACCGAGGAACTGGCAGGAAAAGTTTCCGTCAATATCCGGAGTGACTGACTTGGCCATTGGCTGTCTCACATAAAAGGAACATTTTAGGAAAATGTCCAGAATTCAGTACAGGTCCAATGTTGTCTTTTCTTTAAGAGACGTTTTTTCCTCTCTTGCGCTTTAAAGAAATGACAAAACAACAAGAAAAAATACATCATGGAGCAAAATAGCTCATTATGGGTGTCATCTTTGTCATTCTGTTCAGATGATATCCTGCAGACACTGGGAGAAAAGAGCTACAGTTGAGCTGCATGAGAGACTGAATTGCCTATGGATCATCTCAACATTGTTAAACTGGTTTATTTGATTAATGACCATGACACTTTAAACATTAAACACATTTGTTATACACATATTAAATGTATAACACTTTGCTTTTCTTTTTAAAGCATAAATCAATAGACATCTGACTGTGACAGTGCGTGAACCCTTTGCACCGAGCTGTTCCTCTGCTTTAAGAACAGTGGATTATTCAGAGCTTCAATATAAACATGGAATTTGTGAAAGATAATTTTCCCACTCTCCGTATGACTCTTATTTATGTGAGACAGGTTGTGAACATTTTAAGTGAAAAATAAACGCTGCATCCTTCCCACACATTGTGCAGCTTTTATTCATCCTGTCGATGGCAATCGGGCCATTCAGGGTTCGGTACAGGGGGAAGATATTTGAGGGAGAGGATGTTGAGGCGGAATTGGTATTCTCACAAGCTTTGTGTGTGTATGTGTGTGTGTGTGTGTGTGTGTGTGTGTGTGTGTGTGTGGCTTTGTTCCAAAGCGGTGTGAAGAGGAGATGGACAGGGAGGGGAGGGGGCCACTTTCTGGTGAAGGTCAGCAGGTTAAGCCGATGGGAATCCTTGGAGACGGGGTCCTGCCGAAAAGATGGAAAGGCCCCAAGCCATGATTCATCGCAAAGGCATCCATCTGCGTGTGTTTGTGTGTGTGTGTATGTGTGTGTGTGTGTGTGTGTGTGTGTGTTTACAATGACGTCATCCCATCAGTCCGCGGGCTGACAGGGGCTGACAGGCAGGGGCTGTGGAGAAGCAGTGTTTTCATTTCAGCAGGCAAAGTGATAGACTGCCACAGAGGGGGCGGGGCTGCTCTCTGAATGGCAGGTGCCACGCTGTTCACTGTGCTCATGGGAAGTGGATTGGAGGTACGCAGTAATGTTGAGCGACCAGCCAGCCGAGCTCCTGCAGAGCGCATGAGTGACTCTCTGTATATTTATTTCTCCAGCTACTTTGTGCTCAGTGTCTGGAGTTCAGGTTCCATTTTAATCACAGTTTTACTCTATGTAGCCGTCCTCTGCTTCTGTCGCTCTCTCTCTCCTGTGCAGTCTGAAGCAGGTTAATTGAAGGGAGCTGCTGTGGGAGACGGGGAGATGAGCTGCAACCATCAATATGGGCCAGAGCCCTCTTACCAGCTGCAGGAGCTAAACATAGCTTTACAACTCTAATGGAACGATCAATCTGCATCTCTAACCTGTGCTTGTTTAAAGCACAGAGGTTTCAGCTGGCTTTTATTAGGAGTTTAGCCTGGTTGAAGCGGCTCTAATCTATATTTTCACATTAATAATAGATCTAATGACTCGGTGTAATTTGTTGCTCGTAGTGACAAACTCACATAATCACCACGGGCTCATTTCAGCTCTGTGGATGGTTTAATACCTTTCAGTTCTTTTACGGTTAAAGTGCAGAGTTTTATTGTCCTGCATCATTCTCAACATCCTCGTTAAACTCATTTCTAGCTGAACCAACATAATTAGCAACAAGGTGGTGAACATGAGCAGCAGCTACAGAACCAGATCTCCTCCATGGAGTTGGTGGACACTAGGGGCACAACCACACACATAGAGGTAGAAACAGAGATGTTCTAACAAATACGTAGACACTCTCAACCGCTTGCTTATTGGGTCTTTTCCGTCATCCTGCTTTGTGGTCAGCTTTGATCTCTTCTTCTCCTTTTTCATTTTCTCCCCACATGACCTACCTGAGGTGCAACAGCGCCGACTAGCTACAACAACTCATAACAGCATATCAAGTTAAGAAGAAGGCTACACACACTCTCAATTTAACTCTTAGGTGAACGCTAATGTCGCACAGTGTTTGCAAGACATTGTGAAAAACGTTAACACAAATTTGCAAATAAAAATATGCAATAAAGTATTTATTCGGCCACCAGGGAGCACAAAAAAAGACTGACAGACATGTAGATAATTTGCTTAATGTACATTTGCCTTAAATACAGGTTTCTGTCCATTGGATACAAATGTTTGTTGTTTTTGCTCTTATTTGGTCTCCACCATCTCCTGCGAACAATATCTGGCTCTAAGCTGCTCTATGTTTCACCTTCTTTACCAGCTTGTCGCTAACTTTCAATTTATTCTGCGCAGTTTCCAGTGGGTGTATTTGTTAGAGCTTTGAGCTGCATCTCAAATTATCAAACATGGCATCAGAGAGGAGGAAAAATTACGTCTTTTTCAGTGTTTTGGCAGCGCAAACAGTTCTGGCAGTGTGAGCAATCAAAAAGCAATCACACAGTCATGAATCTTCTATGAATATGAGCTTAGGATAAAAGCAATAAAAGACGTCCCAGGACATTGCAGTTATTTGACTACAGCTCATTAAGCTGTGGATTGTACTTCTCTACTGTCTGTTGTTTTCACTCATTAGCAAGAATTTATGCAGAGTCTAATCGTCCAAAATCATAAACTTCCAGTCCTGCAATCACATTTGAAATGCAATGCTCCATGATCCGTGAAATAAAGAGATTTCTTCTTCCACTACATAGTTTGAACTCACTATATTGTCCACATCGAGATTCTGGCAGTAGTTTAAAGTTGTCATTAAATGTGTTCATAATATCCTATTCTCCCTCACTGAGTCTCGGGTCTATAGAGTTTTTGAAGTTTTAATTAAAGCAAAATGAGGATCCAAAAAAGCAGGAGTGATATTACCCAGGGAAAAATTCACACCTAAAAAATTCAATCTATTTATACATAAATATGTAATTTAAGAGGAGCTCTTCGTGGTGTCAATGTGTTTTTTACTCTGTAGGTTTGGGTTTGTTTGAGTCTTTCATCAGGCTCCTGGAATACTGACCCAGTTCAGCGTTGACTCTTGGTTGCCCTCAGTTGGCAGGCTTCGCTGAATGTTGGGTCACAACTCTGTCACACTGGCAGATTGTCTCGGGGAAGGCAATTCGTGAGATCTAGATAATTATCCGCTGCGTGATGTCTTGTGCATGACAATAATCCCTTCTGGGAGAAGAGAGAAAGAACTAAAGCCAGGCAGCAGAGAGATGGGAAATAAGATTATGTTATATAAGGGCAGACTTTTAAACTTTAAAGATATTCAGGCAACCTTCCTACTTGGGCAGTGAGATCACAGAAGAGGAGGAGAGGGGGGAGGATAGTAAAATGAGGCCAGTGACACACAACAGGGGTCCCCTGGCACCTTGCACATATACAGTTTATGCCAAAAAACAGGGACATCAATCCTCTTAACCAGAGCCTGTGCGGTTCAGTTGGCCAAGCAGCATGTGTATGCACAAGCTTTAGTGTGTTTGCAGTTGTGCGCTGCTGCTGCTGCTGCTGCTGCCTGCATCCATAATTAAGCCCGAGACACAACCATCAACAGGAATTGGCCGGTAGCAGCGAGGGTGGTGGCGGGGGGGAGGCGAGTGCTGCAAACTTTTCCGAGAGATGGAGCGGGGGATGAAAGAAGGAGAAGAAGGTGGAGAGAAATTCCATTAACATGCTAATGCCATCCTCAGCCCTTCAACTGCCTCGTTTGGGTACCTTGCCCGCCACCCTCGAATGGGCTCTTGGCGGGCAAACCGGTCGCCATGTTTACACAATAAACAAACAGCAATGAGGTTAAAGTCCTTTCATGCATCTGTTTGTGAATGCCTACAGTATTAACAACAGTCGGTCGTTGCGTAACTGTTCTGCAGCGTCTGAAGGACTCAGCCGACTGCTTTTTCGGCCTCTTTTGTCATCCCCGCGCTTTTTTTCTTGTTTTTCTCTCCCAGGCAACCGAATGGGCACCGGACGAGGAGACCAGGAGATCCTGTCAGAGCAAAGGCAAAACAGAGGTAACCTCAATTACAACACTGCATGTCAGCGCTGCCGGGCTCACAGAGGGGCCATCTTGATATCTTCTGGCTTTTGTGGTGGGGTCCTTATGGGCCTCAGGGGGAGGGCTCTGTACAGAACAAGCATTCCAGACCCTTCAATCAAGAGCTGTTTTCTCTTTCAGTGAAGAGAGGGCATAACGAAGGGAAGGGAATTGTGCACAGGAGAGCTCAGGGCAGAACAGTGAGACGACCAAAAACCTCCTTTCAAATGTGTCTGATAACTAATGCTTTGATCAATTATTCTATGACATTTATTTTTGGGGGGACTGATTGTGATTGTTACCCCCTGCTGGGCCTATAGTGCGAAAGTATTCCAAATACACAAAACAGAAAATCTATCCTCTTTGAGATGTGTCACTGCAATTATCTCCACTATTCTCCACAAACAAAGGCAGCAGCTTTCACAATAAATTGATACTCACATAAAATGCCATTGCAAATAAATCTATGTCGCACCTTTGTTAGAGCAGATTTGACTCTTCTCTGACATGCATACTTAACTTAATGTGAAGCCCCTGTCGATGCAACAAATAGGCTTCCATTCATATTTCTGAACAATGACAGTGAAAACTGCACATTCTGAATTGCTGTGCGTTTAGTTTTGTGCCAGACTGGTTTCACAAAGACTCGCTCCATTGTTCTTCTCAGGAAATGTCGCAGGGTATTTAGCCAACCACCTCAGCGTGTAACTGCTGTGCGTCTTTCAAAGCTTTCCTCCGGTCTCTCTGCAGATTGAATGTCAGAACTACATCCGAGTCCTGCTGGTGAACAAGACCGAGGTCATGACCTGTGGAACCAATGCTTTCCAGCCTCTGTGTATTACCAGAGAGGTACAGATAAGTGTGTGTCGGATTTTATAGGAACACGGCGAAACCACTGCAGGTCGTTTTATCCCTGTGTCTTTCTCTTTTCTCCACCCACAGGTGGGCAACATGAGCAGCGTGCTGGAGCGGGTCAACGGTGTGGCGCGGTGTCCGTATGATCCTCGGCACAACTCCACTGCGGTGGTGACGGAGAGCGGAGAGATGTTTGCCGCCACCGTCATTGACTTCTCCGGCCGGGACCCTGTCATATACCGCAGCCTGGGTGGGATGCCTCCTCTCCGGACCGCCCAGTACAACTCAAAATGGCTCAATGGTACAGTCAGGCACCTACATATCGTTTGTGTTTTGGGATTTTGTTGTATTGTAGACAATCATTGTTGTTAACATGCCAGATTTTTCGAAGAGATCCATTAATTATTCCCTGGGAAATTGGTCAAAATGTTGAGAATAACAAAAAACACAGTTAACACAACAATCAAAATCCTGGATTCACCCCTTTAAAATGTTATGGGTTCGTTTTGGCCCTCGTTCCATCCTTCCACCAAGTTTCCATTTAGTAGTTATTGCATAATCATTGCTTACAAAGAAAACAAACAAATGGACTGGGGCAAAACATAACCTCCTTGGCAATGATTCCAATAAATGTTTCCTTAAATAGCATCACAATCTCATAGTCCTAAACGAGAATCTGTCAAACTGATTATTTTGTCCAAAAACCAATGATGTGTACAGGGAAAATATTTGTCACATCGAAAACGCTTGAATCATCAAATTAACAGGCTAAATGTTGATAAATTGCTAATTAATTTTCATTCATTGACTTTATTCATTTCAGAGCATTTGAGGCTCAACATTCTGTGAAATGAGCAGGAATTATGAAATACAGGTTCCAGTTCCAACTTTCTCAGGGTCAGTGTTTTCTCAGTTTCCTATCAGATGTGAGAAATCTAAACCAACAGGCTTAGAAATCTGATCAGGTCTGAACTCCACATGAGAGGAAATAGCAGGGTGAAGATATGTGTCAAACAATCTGTGAAAACTCCTCCTGTTATTTAACACGTTTTCCTGGCCTGGCTTTCTGCAGCACACGGGCAAAGTCTGAACTTTCTGTGTCCAATATAATCGTCTCTTTTGTTACAGCCAAGATGGATCAATTGGACAGGGGTGTTTTTTCAAAGGATCAGAAAGGCTGTTTGGATTTGAAGTTGTATGTGGAACACACAGTGCAGGTTAGGCATAGGAATTGGTGGGATTATGGAATAGCGTAGAACATGAAATGCTGTCAATCCTCCAGGTGTCGGTTTCAATAATCTCCCTGCTGCTGACACCGTGACTTTCCCCTGACCGTGCTGCAGGCCAAATCCTCTCACACACATTCCGGCTCCGGCAGGAATGTAGATGGGTTGCCGCCGGAGGAGGTTTTCATCAACTTCCTTTGTACAAGAGCTTTGATTTGTCAGTTTCATTTTGATTAATGACATCCAATTACAATGTCCTATGTGGTAAATGCCCTGCCAACAATGAGGTGAAGCTAATGGTAATAGTCAGTAGAAACCTTATAAAGCATTTGGCCACGTTCAGGTTTTGAGTTTCTTTCTTTCATCCGTCCTTTGCTGAGCTGATATGCATGAAGTAGCACAGTGTGATTTTTCAAAAACCCAAAGATACTGAAATAACAATGATGTGAAAAAGAGCCAATCCTCACATCTGAGGAGCAGGAACCAAAGTAAGCTCTACATTTCTGACTATATGTTGATTGATTTTCTTTCTCGGGACTATTGCATTAAATAGCTAATCATCATCACTAACTTTACCGAACAAATATTCACATATTTCAGGTTTAGCTGTAGTACGAGGAGAACTGGGTTGCGAAAGATCTGAATTTTAGAGAGTTGGCCGGAAAAAAGCAGAGACAGAGTGAACGGAGGGTAAAATTGGAGAGTGTGACGGTGTAAAGGTGTGTGCGTGCGTGTGTGTGTGTGTGCGTGTGTGCGTGTGGTGTGAGAGGAGTGCTGAGGATGAGGAGGGAAGCAGAGAAGAGAGACTGAAGAATCAGTGAGCAATGTAATTATTCCTCTCGGCAGGGAGAGGGTGAAATTACGACACACAGCGTGCTTCCCTACCAGGACCACACACTGCCTGCATGTGAGAGTGTGTTATTAAACTATATGTTCTTGGACAGTATGCACCCTGCATGCGTGTCCTAACTATGTTTGCAAGTGTGTGTTATAGAGCATTACACACACACACACACACACACTTACGGAGCATGAGGGAGGGGAGGAAGGGGGTGGATAGTTGATGTGATCTCATCAGCATAATCATAACTTGGTGCACACACAGTCATACACACACAGGTTGCTCTACATACACACACACACACACACACACACACACACACACACACACACACATGCCATCACAGACAAAGCCGGTTTCCTTCATGGCTGATTCAGGGAAAGATGTGGAGTTGTGTTCCCGGTGGATTTGGGGTGTGAATGAAAATCTAATTTCCAGCTCTAAGCCTCTCCACTCCAGGAGAACTCAGGACAGGGAGGGGGTCCTGGATCTAATTAATCTGTTCCCTTATTGGATTGGTTGCCCGCCAGGTGCTGACCAACTGTTTCCCATCATGCACCTGAATGCCATGAATCTCAATTCATGTTTATGTTATCCGCTCTCAGTTTTTGTGAAGAAAGTGTAGGTTCTTTGCACATATGAGCCCGAAGCTAAAGCAAGAGATTTCACAATATTAATTAATATTTCTATAGATCTGATTTATATCAACTAAATACTCATCTTGCAGAAAATGTAATGCTGCATAAAATGTAGGGGACCTGTTATGCTTTTCCTTATTCCCTGTCTATAATGTAACCATGGCAGATGTTGTTTTTAAATAATGAGGTAAACAAACGTGATCCCTGTGAGACAAAAGCTCACAGCAGGCGTCCACTGCTCTGAGGTTTCAATGCTCATTACCACTTCCACAACGATGTCAGCCCCTCTCACACTTTTTCATATGGTCAACCACTCCATGATCTCCCTGATCAGCCTGCTCTCTGTAAACCGTCTGCCTGAGAAGTATTAAAGACATAAAAGGGCCAATGTGTAGAATTTAGCGCCATCTAACTGTGGGGTTGCAGATGACCCCTACGTGATTAGTGAGTAGGAGAATCTGTGGTGGCCTTTTGGTATCGTAAAAAAGGGAAAGCCCATCTCTAGATTCGGTATTTGGTTTTCCCATTCTGTAGAAACATGGCTCTTAATGTAGGTGTGAAAGGTTCATTTTGAGCTAACAAAAACACAAGCAAATGTCGTTTCTAGGGGTTTATTATGAGTATCAGGTTCCATTTCTGGCAATATATTCTCCTAAATCCTGCACAGTGGCCCGTATACAGCTACTATAGAACATCAGCTTTTTATTTCCTCACAGCAGATGTTTTCCACTTTGGTCAATATTCGTGCTGAGGAAAAAAAATAAACACATTACAACTGAATAATAATTAAAAAGATAAAGCTCTGTATGTGCTCCCATATCACTAATGGGCCAGTTTTGCATCCTCTTATATGAATATTAAACAGCGTTGCTCTTTGTACCGTAGCAGTGTCTGATCTGAAATGTCATGTGATGTCAGAGATGGAGCCTCCGCACCTCCAGCACCCAACCAGCGCGCCAGATTGAACAATCTGTTTACCGCTCGGCAGGGTGCTGGAAATACTCCGTTCATCACATTTGCACCCACGCAGCTTCAGTAATATTATGCAGAATCTGTCAGCTCCATCTGCCCTTTGGCTGACACAGGTACAGTATGCATAAGCACAAGTATGTAAACATAGAGATACCCTGGTGTGCATATACATAGCTGCGTACACACACTCACATACACCTTGCATATCATAGATTAAACATGCAGAAACACAATTAGCTCCTTCGCATCAGCCTCTAGCTGCAGGTAAAGTCGCACTCAGGCATCCTGATGGTTGTCTCTTCAGTCTCAGTTGCAGTAATTGTCAGTGATCCAACAAACATGACACCTCTCACTTGTTCATCCGCCTGCTTGTTAGCACCAATTAACTGAACGGGGATGTGCAGTCTGACGAGTGCTTTAAACGATACCTTTGGGTGTCATGGATAATGGTGATAATGAAGATAATGACACGGCTGGGTTTGCTCTATTTTCTTAAATGGGACAATTTTGAATATTTAACTTTGGATTTTAAATGCATAATTAATGAGGAACTAATAACAGTCTCCACTTTGTTACATCCACTAAGGAGGTTATGTTTTCACCCTTGCATATTAGTTTATTGGTTGGTTTTTCTTTAACCAGGATCACGTCAAAACTTCGCCTGGGAAGTACCCATGATATTTGGATGTGTATGTAGATCAGGCGGCAGATGCAGGATTTAATATTTTTTTATATAAGAAGACTGTTGGGCCTTGGCGGAGATATTTGCTCTACTCGTTTGTTTGGTTTATTTGTTTGTCAGCGGGATTATGCAAAAACTACTGAATACATTTCTACAAAACTTGGTGGAGGATGGCACATGGGCCAAGATAGAGTCTCTTAAATGTAAAAACTTGCAAAATAACAAAACAATTAACAGTCTGTGAAAACTTCTGAACCAGCCGCTCCTTTCACAGACCTTGATCACCTGTCGTAGGCAAAATACCCCAAAAAAATCTGTTTCCTTTTTTCAGATGTTGTTTTTCTGAACACCAAAACAAACTCCACTGGCATACACAGTGTTGAAGTGTGTTAGACACAAATATCTTTAAATGTCTGCACATAAAGCCAGAACAAGGTGCATGATTACTGTACTAGGTAAGTGGGGAAATGGGGGGGTTCGTACAAACATATCCTTTAGGATGTTATAAAGACTTTTATGTAGTTGTTAGAGTCAATATTGTGGATTTAGGACTAAAATGAATTTACAAGTCCAAGCTCCCTCCATGCTCATAACAAGGAATGAGTATTCTGTGATGGGTCGTGTGTTTACGACGGCTGACAGTAATTCCCCATCTGAAGCATTATTCAGTCTGCTTTACCTGATAATCCACCCAGTAGGGAGGGCAGTGAATCATTCCTCGTGTCATCCAGGGCAATAAAAGCAGCACGGGCATCCAGTTAAAGAGACGTAGCTCTATGGAGTTACCATCAAAACATCAGGCAGATTTATTAGCAACCATTTTTTATCTTCTCCTCGCCGCCTCCCTCTGCACTGTCTCTCATTTACACATTTGACATTGCCACTCTTTTTCAGACCATCATAAACAGGAGAGCAACAGTATAATTTTGAAGTTTTTATTTGTAATCAATAATAAGGAGTACAGGGGTCAACGCAACATCATCTTGAAGATAAATGTTGCAAATATTTCTTGTTTTCCCTGGAGTCATCACGTAATGATTTCCCCCCCCTCCACCTCCTCCCTTCTTCCGCTTCTTCTCCCCGACAGAGCCCCACTTTATCTCGGCGTATGACATCGGCCTCTTCACCTTCTTCTTCCTGAGGGAGAACGCAGTGGAGCACGACTGTGGCAAGACGGTCTATTCCCGTGTGGCGCGAGTCTGCAAGAACGACATCGGCGGGCGCTTCCTCCTGGAGGACACGTGGACCACGTTCATGAAGGCCAGGCTCAACTGCTCACGCTCCGGCGAGATCCCCTTCTACTACAACGAGCTGCAGAGCACCTTCTACCTGCCAGAGCAAGACCTCATCTACGGCATCTTCACCACCAATGTGTGAGTAAAAGAACGTGATTTTCAGCCCTGTTCTCACATTGTAACCCACAAAGCTTCTAATGTAGGGAAACACATTATGGCAAAGCATTGGGTATCTTTGCATAATCAAATTACATACTGTTGCTAATTGTTATTTTATCAAAATAGTTATCATACTCTTTAAAATTGTAAACATGAAGCTGAATTTTAATATGAGCATGAATGAAAAGTTGTTGAGTTACTTTGCAAGCACAGAGCACATGACTTCAATATTTGAATGTTATCTAAACATATTGTTCATCTCTGGCCTTCCTACCATATAATCAGAAATTATTTTTGTATCTATAGGAGTTTAATTCCCTGTATATAGTTCTGATACTGAGATACAAACAAATGTATTAACTATGAAATACGTCATTTTCTGACTTCTTCATGATATGATGGTGAATGATTCAGGTCAATTTCAGCTTTAGATTATTTCTCTATTATCGGTGAAGGTATCGGGGAAAATGTGTTTTTTGGACCACAGTTTTGTTCACCTTGACCTTTGACCTTTTATCAAACGTTTATGATCTGGAGCTACTCTCTCAAGTTATGTTCACACCAGGTTTGGGGAAAATCAGTCCATGAATAGTTGAGTTACCTTGTAAACACACACACACACACACACACACGCACGCACGCACGCACGCACAAGCACAACATTTGGAGATTTTCTCATGTTGTTATGTTTTTGTCCGGGATCACTGGTGTTATATTGAGGATTAGCATCAGCACTGCCCTCCTTCACCTTCATGTCGGATTCAGCCACTTGTCTGACCACCTGTGCTTGTATTTGCAGATTTTTCATCCTTTATTATTCATAGTTATGCTGAGAAGTATTTTCACCTCACAGCTTAGCAATGAGCTGACTTTTTATCAGGAAAAAGTAATTGGAAGAAACAGAAGCAGCCGAACACTTGATCCAGTTATCTTGTCATAATAACAGCACATCAAGGTCGGATTTACTTTTGGTGTTTGTATTAATGAGGTTGGAGTGTGTGTCTTTGATTCGGTGCATATTATCTGAACTGATCTGTGACCACACACGTAGACAAGCTCAAACTCCCGTGTTTCAGCAAATGTTTTTTCTGGGAAAAGGGGAAAGATTTTGATGAGAATTCCTTGTAATAACAGGATCTCAATTCCCACAGGTACAAATCCTGCCACAGCTTTATTATTCCATCCGTAAAGGAGCAGATGATTTGTCAGCACCTTGTTCATCTCTAAATACTGTATCTTTCATTACTCGTTTCAAAGCTTTACTGTTGCCTTGGTAATTACACCTTTGGGAGACGAGAAAGAAATTGCAGCTGCATACTTTTTCAAAGGGGTCAACTCAGATTATTAATCTGAATAAAATTAATTAAAGTGGTTACACGACACAAGGACTATTGCTATAATATGATTATTGTCTGCCACAGAGGTCATGTTTTGACTGCCTTATCTGTCTGTTAGTTAGCTAGCAGGATTTCACAAAAAACGTCTTATACAATTTTTGGCAGATCCAAATAAATGAGAGCATCCAGGAATTTTGTTACACTTATTCTGCAACGTTTCCACCTGAATTTGTTTAATCTCTAGTGGTAGCGGGGTGTATATGCATACACTTGAATGTCCCTCTTATGCACAACAGATTCCGAGGGCGACAGGTACACAGACCAAATTGTGAAAGACAAGTTCTCGCATAAGAGTATGTGCACAACTTCTCAAAAAATGAGGTGTAACTGTTTGCGTGGACGATAACAACTTTATGGACGACATATATACTTTTCATCACTTTAGTCTGCAGTCGTCTCTGGTTTGTATTTAGAGTGATTGAACAAATAAAGTTATTGCAGATGGAAGCTTTCAGCAATGCAACCTCCAGTCGCACAGTGTCACAGTAAACATCTATATAGAGAATATAAAAAGTATAATGACAGTAATTTAATACTTAAGTCTGTGCACAGCTCCTCAGCATTGCCCTGGCTGTCGAACAGAAAAGACAAAACAAGCAGCAGCTGTGCTGAAGAAGCCTTTTAACACCAACAAGAATATTAATGGGGGAACAGTGACACGCAGACCAAAACACTTGAGCTCGAGCTGCTTTTCATTTTAGCCCTCACATTTCATCACTTCACGTGGTTTGTTACTGTGACATTTTCTCCCGCCCATAGAGACCTTTTTTTTTCCCTCTGGAGTTTAGAGCCTCCCTGCTGCTGCTAATGATCAGTGTGGATGCATACAGCTCTCAGTCGAGCTGAATACACAGACTGACTCACGCTCCCTCTGCTGTTTGATAGCTCCAAGTGGGGGTGTCGCAGACTTCATTACAGAGAGGAGCCAAACTGTGTCGGCTGAAGCTCACGTTAGGCTTTTTATGTTTGATAAAAGTGTAACTGCATCACTTTTTTGACGAGAGGAAGCTGTCGCCAAGTTTGGTTTGATTTAAATGAAGAAAGTATAATAACCATTGGCTAAACTACCTCATACATTTTAATGTTATTGTTCCCCAGAGGATGATTCATATTTATTTTTATCTAAATTAACAACCCTAAAAAATGATTTTTAAAAAAGCCTAATGTTAAAAAAACACATAGAATGTGGAAATCTGACCCGAGCCTGTCTGGCTGTGTTTGATCATGTTGCCTGGGCGATGTCCTAGGTATTTACAGTGTTTGGGGAAAAGATCAGTCTCGAGTACGGTTTAGACATAAAATCTTTAATTCCTGTTGGGTTTGTGTGGTGTTCAGTGTTGCCTACTCTCACAAGACAAATAAGCAGCTGTAGATTTAAAAACAAGCCCATTGTTAAAACATAAATATATAGGAATTAAAATACAACAAACTGTATAACTATTTACTTACATTCCTGACAACTTGTCGAGTCCAGTCTCTAAGTACTTTCCTTTTTCCCAATTCTTGTTGTATTGTTTGTCCATACTCATACCACTTTGTTGCCTGTCACCTGGCGGCTCAACAAACTGGCTGTGGCGGGTCCAATGAGCTGCGACTGTGGCAAACTTTGACTGCCACACCATAATTGACATGCCATTGATTTTCTCCAATGGGGACGATTAATGGGTGGGATATGCCCACGTGGTGATTTATAGCAGGTCAAATCACTCCACAGCCCTGACATTAGGTGTTAGTCAATGCATGGGGGAAAATAATGAACACAAATCTAAATTAAATGAACTTAAATATTCAATACAAGCAGCTGGAGTTTTTAAAATAAGCCCAACAAGAACCAATGGAAAGAGGATAGTGTGTTTGAATAGAAAATCGTGGGTTGTGCCTCCGTCTAATTTGCTCTACAGAGTGCCATCTTAGTTTGATCAGGAGTCAGACAATCTGAAATCAAAAGTCTGACCGCCCACAGTCGTTTGTCCTCAGGTGTATTCTGTGTTGTGTCAAGAGACAGAAGCTGAATCCTGCCTCTCGCCCTCTGCTCTCTCACCTGTTAAGCTGCTGGGATTCGCTACCACGCGGCTGCTTTCTTCTCAGCCTGCACTCGTCTTTTTTGATAGGAACGAGAGAATGGGTATATGGCGGAGAGAAACAATAGAAAAGGCCAGAGGAATAAGAAAGGAGAGCGAGATGGAGATAGACCGAAGAAGGAAATGAGAGAAGGTGATGAGATGAATCAGCAAGCTCCAAGCTTTTGTTCATTGTCCTTTGTCTCCTCCTTCCTTGGCCTTCCTTTCTGAAGCAACTCATTGAACCTGCCTCTAAAAC